>NC_058038.1:11396797-11696797 GCF_019176455.1 Solea senegalensis
ACAGCTTCAATTTCAAAAGCCAATAGTATACCAAATATAGACCACACCCTGAAAGATTCATGTATATGCAACAATGTTTGTTAGTGAAGGCCTACTTCCTGTTTCCAGTAGGTGGTGCAATGACTGGCGTTGTAAGTAGTCATCGTAGATGGACTGGCCCTAAACAGAAAATGAAAAAAATGGCAAGCGGAAGCCTCCTGTGTTCTATTCTTGCAAACATACTTTTGGCCACTACCATGGTTGCCACGGTAACCCACATACAGACCAAAGTAAGGTGAGGGTGACGTCTGTCTGGGTGGAAGCCTACCACATGGATAGTGGGAACACAAAATGTGTTTCTAACTATAATTCCTGCAAAATTCATCAAAGCGACTTGAAACTCAGTCCCATCGCCTTTTTCAAAGACCCTAATGTGAACACCAAGTTTGGTGAGTTTTCGTAGATGGCAAGGCACGAAACACACAGGTGATCGAAGCCATCAACAGGGGATGCTATGCTTTATCTCCACAGCAATCTCAAACCATGATGGTTAGATTACTTTTAAGTGCTGGTGTTAACTCATAAGGTGGGTGACTTGTGTGTATCTGCATATGTGCAATGAGGCAAGTAGTTGCTTCTTCCTGAATGTAATGTTAACTTTTGCTTGTTTTCCTGTAACCATAAATAAAAGCTAAAAACCATGTGCATGACACATTTCTAGGGAGTCGGATTCGGACAGCAAAATGCGGCCCATGCAGCATCGTAATGGTGACACTATCTGGATTGCCATTGGTGATGGCTAATTACATCATTCATCTGCCCAACCCTAGTCTTTGCAGTAAGCAGTTAGTGAGCAAATAACATCTTGTTACTTGTATGCGACCAAACAATTTCCTTGCATAAAAACATAGCCCAAAAAGAAACAGATTTTAATCAGCTCATGCAATTTTCCCAACTTGTCCCAGTACAATGGACACTCAACAGTGCCGACTTTTGCAAGTTTTTCACCACTTGCTAACTTCTCATACGTACTCATACGGCAGCTGTCCTAGCTGTTTGACTCTTGGCATATTGATTAGGATGCTGTCTTCAAGTCCGACGTGTCCGTGGAAAACTTTGCAAATAACAGTTGTTTGTGCCTTGTTGTTTGTGGAAATATCAAACCAATGCCATATAAACAGAGGTGGAGTTCTTTTTAGGGAAAAACTTGAAATCCACACTTAGTTCAGTATGACTGGTTAATCGCCTTTCTCTAGGCTGAGCATGAAGCGGAATAGCAAACAGTGTGATTGCAAGAGCATAGAACAGAATGAATAGAATGTGCCCTATAGACGATAATACGATCTCGCTGCTTTGGCAGATCGTCAACACATTAACCCTTCATGATATTATATCGTCATATCGCCCAGTCCTACTCATACGTGGACTTAGATGTGCAACTACATTTAGCCAACTTAGCAGAAATAATAGCACCCCTTAAATATCCAGCAAATATGAAATATCTCAAATTTAGTCCCCCAACCACAGATGAACACATACAGTATATAAAACTCACAACCTGGTTTAAATCTGTCTTTCTTATCCAATCTCCTCCTCCCCAACATTGACCAGGTGTCTTGATATCATGGAAAAAACAATAGTTTCATTATTGCATAAAATTACTCTGTACACACAAAGCATTTAAGTTATATAGTGGCCCCTAAAGGCGCTTTTACACTGTACAGTTCCAGCACGGCTTGACTCTACTCTTTTGGTATCGTTTTCCATTACTACAGTACCTCCTCAACATGGGCGGAGTCATCATGAGTCAGCATGAAACTGCCAATGAGATTTGTTCACAGAATAGTTCAGCACTACCTGCATGACTGGAGCACAGACTCCGTCTGACACAGTCACTAAACTGAAATACGGCAGAGGGGTGGTGATGTGGCTCGCGATTGCCACTTTCGGCAGTGCTGACCCTAAATAAACCAGAGTCCTCTGTTAAATGTTGAGATTTTCAACAACTCGAACTGTGTACTGGAAAAGTGCCACAAGATGCACCCCTAGGCAAGTACGTGCACCCCTAAGGTGTATGTGATGCAAAGGAGGAGCTTGTTTCCTGGGGCCTTTGTTAAAATAGTCATAGTGAGAGCTAGCATACTGATCCTCGGGTGTATTAACCCCTGTACTTACAAGTGGCCAGGCACTATCCTATTGCGATCCAATCACAGAAACACATTTTAATGCCTGGTGTAAAGGGAGCCATTCTCTCAATTTGAGCACTTCAGAGTGAAAATGAAGGTGTTCACATTGAAAGAGAATCAGCGACTATCACTGAAATTTGTTATCATCATGTCAATATTGATCTGATATGAAACTCTATTTGGCCACATTAGACCCCCACAAAGACTGATGCACATGACTGCAGATTCAAGCCCCTCAAATGATTGCCTGCTTCCTCCAGCAGACCCAGAAAAAAATAACTTTGATCAATAAATGACAATTGGGAAAACAAATGAGAAGAAAGCAATAGAGCTTAGTTATGAACATTAATTTTTAAGAATTGGCATAAGTCACGGTATGCTATGGAAGCATAAAGCTCTCTTTCCACGCAAACTGATCCCAGTTTTAATGCAGGGAATAGGGAAATGATGAACTACAACTGATATACAGAAGTTGGTAGTCTGCAGTATGTGCTCAAATTTGTGCTCCATTTTTCATGCCCTGAGCTTCACTTGTGTGCTGCTATGTATTTAGAAACTCACCTTGTTCATGTTTCCTGCTTGCTGAGCATTCAACACATTGTGTGCACCCAACTGTGGCCCTCCTTGGGTGAGAGTCTCTGCCAGCACACTTCCTCCAACAGCAGGTCCAGCACCTACTTGTGTCCCCTGCATACCTTGGCCCTGATACTGCATACCAGGCCCAGGTCTACCCCGGCCTGCTGGTCCAAGAGCCCCGTTCATAACCTGTCCAGTCTGGCTCATGACCCCATGACCCTGCCCACTGTTCAACATGGCCTGGTTGAAAGTCATGCCTGTGGCTCCATTGCCTTGTCCAGCTGCACCTCCTTTCTGGACCTGGGGAGTCTGGTGATTGGGTGAGCCCTGCCCCAGTGGACTTTTACCAAGCACATTGCCTAGCACCATGCCTCCCTGTTGGGGGCTGGCAGAGTTGAGTCCTCCCAAGATTGAAGAACTTCCTGGTCGGAGGAGCTCAGACAGCTGCTTGTGTTTGGCGGCTGCATCAGGAACATTGAGACCAGGACCCCCTCCACCTGGGCCACCGTTAGAGGACATTCCCATTCCAAAGTCTCCATTGGGAATGAGCTCATCGGGAAGGTTGTTTTCCAAGTCAAACAGAGATACAAGATCTAAAAAAGAAAAACAGTTAAGAAAAATTAGCCACTAGACACTGCACAAACTAATCGGACAAATAACGAGATAGAGAATTACAAGGTTGATTCAACTGTTGTTATATTCAAATCAATTAAACTAAAATAACAAAACTTAAGTTAGTTGAAAACGTATTAGGATTTAAAATTCAGTTGCCATTTATTCCTAATATATTTTAGAATTGGTAAAATTAAATTCCTATCAAAGTCATCATGTGTGAATGTATGCCTTACTTTGAAATTCATGTATTGTTTAACAGTTGAGTGGTGTAGCAACTATTTGTAAACCACAAAAATGTTTGGCCCTGTCTGGATCTGATATTAACATTTTGATTAAGAACTAGATACAGACATTAAGGATGGGACATATTTTCCATGTCCACAGTGGTCTACTATGGTTTGCGAGAAGGACGTTTGGTCATTCGTCCAATTCCACGGTGGTCCCCTACAAAAAAAGCTCCAGCTCGAGTCCACATGGATCAGACGAGCCGACTACGCATGCTTTACTTGCTCTGTGTAGCAGAACACTTTCCAGTCCAGTTGGTGGAGCGCTCTTCCATTTAGGTCAAAAGAGCCAACAAGACAGAAACCATGAAAACTTGCCAATAATATCCATCCGCGAACTGCAAGAAAGGGACTACAAGTGGACTGAACAATAAGCAGAGGCGGAACTAGTCGAGCTGGGCTCACACTCAATTTCTGCAACATGTTTATTAAACCACAGCCATTCAGATGAAATTACAAGAAAAACCCTTTGGACAAAACATCATCCCAGAAGCCAAGAAAGCCGTTTTATGCAGATATTGCAGAAATATGTAAGTGAATTAGCTTATTCTTATTCTTGAAGATGAAAGGATGCCTTGTTTGTATGAAATTGGAAAGTTAAGAGCAGAGGGAGGAACAATTTAAGTGTACAAAGTGCTAGAGGGCAGGACTGTCTTGGTTGGCTGAGTGGTATCCACTGCCACCCGTCTTTTTCATCATATCAATCAGTTCCATCTCAGCTGAGAAATTAGAACCAGTCTATTGCCGAGTTCCAGTTACATTGAAACTTGGAACTTGGAGTGACGGCACCTCTGAGTTGACCGCGTTCTGAAGGGGTCAGGAAAAAAAACCATGGACGAAGACTATGATCCAGGCTAACCAGTTTATAAAAACGCTCTACATGTTTTTGCACACACATACAGTGTAGCAAGATGGAATGTAGAAGGATAAAAACAGTATTGTGTACAACTTATTTACTGTGAAACAAATTAAGTAAAAGTAGCAGTGTTTGTACAGGTGGAATCAAACGTAGGGGTTGGTGATGTTGCTCAAACTTTCCGAATAACAAACCAACGTTCCCGCCCACCCAACTGGGAAATTCCGACTTTTGACAACAATTATACATAGCGATTCTTCTGCCAGTGCTTCACCATGCCGGTTAAAAGCAAAATTTTAACAGGCAACTATGGAAAATGCTTAGTCAGGAGTTGGTGATCATACACCCAGTCCGGACAGAGGATGAGAAAAACCTGCTAATTTAGCAGCAGCATTAGAATGGCTGCCCATTTCTTTAAACTGGCACTAAAATGCCACTCAGGTATACAAATGAAAACACACCCGACACTTGCTAGTAGCCACAGAGGCAAACACACTGACTAGAAAACCAACAGCTTATTTGTCTGCCCCTCCTGTCCACACAAAATGCATGCAGCCAATATCACATGATAACCCAAGTGAGATATTTGGCACAGAGAAGACGGTCGACAGTCAGAAATTCTACTGAAGTGTGGATTTTTACTAGGCTATTTTATCAGGCCATCTCAAATTTAAAGGGATAAGTTGCAGTGGCAAACAAACACACATACAGTCATAAACATACTGATATTGTGGGGAGGCACGCAGCAGAAATGCAAACAGTGTGTGAACACCCGCAAGCAGGAGTCACTCACCACAGCCAGGTCTAGCACTCAGTCACAGGTGCTCCACTGCCACAAATTGCTGGCTATTTGTGGGAAACACTGTGATTTGATCTTTTTACTGATACCAGGTCATGATTCAATACAAGTATTTTCTGAGTTAACAGTAGGGCTGCAACGAGTAGTCGACGTTGTTGACAAAATTTAAACTGTCTTGATAATCGTCGCTTTTTCACACTGTGGACTGTGGACATCATTCTTTTTTATACAGAGTGAGGCATCTCCCTTACCACCTATCTCTGCTGGGAGCAACACAGTGAACAGCGGGGGAAGACAGGTAAACATCAGAGCGACATGGCTGCTGCCAATCTAACACCCTCTTGCAGCACAGGTATAATATGAAATACCGGACCCGCCGACTCCGCCCCAAATAAAGCCTTGCTGCACAAAGATGAGCTACATTAAGGCTCGACTCACTTTCCATAAAGTAGCTGACAACCAGCTCTTCAGCTGGAGTAAAAGATCAAGAAGGGGTAAGCTGTGTGACTGCCAGTGAGGAAATGCCCACATCATCTCCAAACCGACACTTGAGATCAGGATATCCCAATAAAGAACTGAAACACATCAACATAAACATCGAAGTGTAGCTGATAGCCTTTGGCTACATATGACAGCTAAATCTACACTGGGCTGGATGTGACACATGGTGATGCTTTTGCTATCTGTCAGTCAACTGGAAAGGCTTTACCAAAAACAAACATGGTTGGTTGAATGAGCTTAACTCAGAAGGACATAATGACAATACAAATTTGTAAACCATTAATGAAGGCAAATACTTGTAGTAATTGAATTATAATTTGAAGCATCTAAAACTCGGCTCTAGACTTATCTTTTTTAATGGTAAGTAAAACACTGTTACAGACACATCGCATCCCACTTTCACAGGGCCTCTGTATGCAATTGGATAGACATACAACCAATCAGACAATGATCCGGAGCATCTCATCAAAAAGGCTTGTCGTGTTCTAGGAGCATTGGCTCTCTAGTAAGAGCTTCCAGCAACATTTGACCGGAGAAGCTCTGTGGAGCAAGTTGCTTAAAATGGAAGCAACCAAATCGAAAGACAGCTGCTTTACGGCGGCTGCCATGTTGGATGTATACAAAATCTAGCAGGTTTTGTATACATCCAACACAGCTATAGTCATTCTTGTTTTAAGCCAGCCTCTAGCACACCAGGGGAAAAAATTTGTTTATAATTGAAATTCTGACGTTGGCCAAAATGGCATCTTTGCTTAACATGTCTGCGGAGCGAAATCAAATCACTGGCAGATCTGGCCCTGGAGTCTCCTCCTCGGTCCAGCAATAGTCCATTACACTTAACACAGCTGACTGTCGATATCAGCTATTACAGTTACAAATTAAGTATTCAACCAAGCCATGTCAAAAATCATGTGTGCCAACATATCAAGTGCAGTGAATTACAGGAGCAGCTGTCTTCCGTTGTTTTAGTATTGGGTTAATAACAGCGTAACTTGTGTTTCTCCTTAACAATCAACTGAAAAAAGATCGACTGATCAGTCAACTACCAAATAACATCAAGATATTGCTGCCCGTATCGCCCACCACTACTATATCAACTGATCATATAGAAATCCTATATGTGCCAACCATGAAATAAATATGCTCAGGAAAAAAGTTCACAACAGTCAAACTCATCCATGTTAAGGCACAAAGTTGCTCTGCAGGTTTGACGAGTGAAGAGGCAGACCCCAGGGATAGTTACTACCAATTACTACGTAGTTTCTACTCAGCTCTGACGGGCACATTTACTAGTCAATGGGTTTGCAGAAGAAAAGCTAAATGTTGGGACAAAAAAATCTTCAACTATCTCCTCAGATGCCTTAACATGGACCACATTAACTTTCATTCAGACCACTGTGTGTTTGAGCTGTAAAGTGTATGCACTGCCAAAGGGTGAATTCACATAAGTCTTGTTTAGTTAAGTTTAACTGAACCCTTGAGGGTTGGGGTGAATGCAGTCGGAAACCTTTGATGCAAACCAAACAACCAGACTCTGCTTACCCTGAAAAATGTACACATTTACAACTTGGAGCAACCTCATCAACTCCAACATGTGGATGTTGAGGTTGCCACATTGCATGTAGAGTGTAGTCATCAACTGATATTGCTAATAATGGCTAGCCCAAGATATGTTTTCATTTCCAATAGGGCTGCACAATATATCACAAATCTATTTATCCATGCCCGGACTTTATTATTCTTCACACACATACACCGTCATAACTCTTCTTACCCACCCTCATTTACTTTCACCATGGTCTTCAAAATAAGAGCCACTGGCTGCAACAACTTTATGGATAAGACTTTTGTTCTTGGTAATAAAAATTGCTTGAAATTGAATTCTTCAAATTTTGTTCCACTTTATTCTCGTCTGATTTTGTTATATTGCATCTTCTTCTTACTGTATCTCTTTGTTTACAATTACGATGTTAACGATATCCTGTGCAATATCGTGCAGCCCTAGTTTACAACTTCTCAACTGGAACGCAGTGAACTTGGGGGTAAAGTCAATCCCAGCAGCATTAGCATTGTTACCACACCTATATGCTCAGGACCCCCTGTCCTAAATGCCTGACCAATAACTGAACAGCATCAACGTGCATGTGACTTTTTCTTTTTTTTTAACCGATAGTCTGCACCACAATGTACATGCAGTACAAATTTAATTTCCCTCTGCAATTATTATCACTTAGAAGATCATACGATACATTTTCAGAGTGTTTCATGGGATTGCATTTGCTAGTGATACACCATTTAGTCACAATTACTTTTTTACACAATGCAAGTTGCTTCATTTATGCAAACGTTTTTAAATTCAGCAAAGTGAGCACAAGATTTTAAGCGCTAGTCTGCCATGACGTTACAGAGAAAACAGCTCAGTGCGACATCATATGTTATCACCTGTCATCGACAGTTTCATCATCATTAGGTGGTTATGGTAGTTGGAAAGTGGAAAATGCTGGCAGACTGTGGTGGCATCTTTTAAGATCCAAGTGTTTTTGGTTTGCATCTAACGAGTACTTTCTTAACTGATTAATCTGTTGATTATTTCCATTGATCAACTAGTTGTTTGGTCCATTCAATGTCAGAAAATGTTGAAAAATGCCGATTAGCGTTTCCCAACATTGAAATGATGACTTTCTTAGAATCTAATATCGCCCACAAGCCAAAGTTACCAAAACCCAATAATGATGGGTTAATAATTTCTTTGTAATATGGAACAAGGAGACCAGATAATGTTCACAATCAAGAGCTTTTATGAATTATAGACCACCCAAACTGATTACATGGTTATCAAAATGATTGTCGATTAATTTAGTAATTGCTTAATAATCGATTAATCTTTGCAGCCCTAGACTGTTCTATAGTAAGCTAGAATGAAAGGTAACTATAAATATTACGAGTTGTAGTTTGTCCAGATGTTTCGTGATACTTTGCTCTTGACCAGTGAAATTATACCAGTTTTGATTCCCATCCCTGTACACAATACACATACATACACACGCATCTCTAATATTGCAGAATGGGTTCTAACATGGATGATGAAAAATATAGAAACCAGTATTTTACTAGTTAAACTGGTACTCAACAGTTGGCAAACTTATTTGTAAGGCTTATAAAATAAACAGCTAAAATAAAAACTATGGCTCATGTGGTAAACGTGAAGGGAGTTCGCGAATATGTTTAGACAAGATTTGATAATTAAAAAAAAACGCCATTTAAAAAGTCAGATTTATAAATGTGATGATGCCAATGAATAACGTTGATAGGGACAAGGAAAGCCCTGTAGATACACTGATCTGTCTTTAACATTATTAAAATGAGTCAGCTATTTCAAATATTGTAGCTGTACAGCAATGCACATACATGTACAAATAACTATATGGGCCATTCTACCGAATTCGTGCAAATTGCTGTCCCACAATAAAAAAACTATTTAACAAAACAATTAAGAATTCAGACCTTCAATATTTACTAAGATTATGTTATGATCTAGGTAAACACAAGACTGTAACTATTTAGTAATTAAGCTAAATATATACAAAATCATCATTTATGCTACCTTCCTAGGTACTTTCTATTGGGAAGTAGTTGTCCCAATCTCTAAGCCCTAAATTTCAATCCATGAAAATAATACTTAAAAGAATTTTGTCATTTTTTCCAATGGTGTATTTTAAAATATATGTTTGGTTTCTTTTAAACAGAATGTAAAACATTTAGTTTCATTTTGAAGTTTTTTTTAAAATTACAAAACATGCTTTAAAAAATGCTGTCCCACACTTTCATGTCACAACCGTAACACGAGTTGTTTTACCTCATGGGTGGAGCCTGGTTTTAGTCACACCCCAGAATTTCTGACCAAGAAATGACACTGCATCCCTGTCCCTCATGGCTGCATGGTGAGATATTACCTCTCATAATTTTTAAGTAAATGGGCTCCAAAGTCTGAAAATCAGCATGTTGCATTAATAATTGTCACAACCGTACACATATTATCTCCAAGTAAATACACTTTTGGGGGCTCAAAACAAAATATTATGTTTTGTTGTGTGTACAACTGTTCAAACATATGTTCCTAGCCAATTACTTGTTAGCATGTTTGAGTTATGCTAGGAATTAGCTAAAAATGTCACAACCGTAACAGTCACAACCGTAACGAATTGTAACGTTACGGTTGTGACATAATCATTATGGTGTACTGTTCCACATATTTAAGGACATTTTTCATCATTATTATTACATTATACTCATTAAACATGATGATAATAATAATAATAATAATAATAATATTGTTATTATATTTGATTTGTAAAGCACATTTCATTTTTAAGAATCTCAGAGTGCTAAATAATGTTTGATATGATAAGGAAAGAAGGAAAGAGAACGAAACTAGAAACAAAAGAAAGGAGGAAAGATCAAATCTATCAGTGATTTATCTGACAGGGAGCAAAGGAAGGTCAGAAGATCATGGCGAAAAAGACAGCAACATCACAGGCTATTGGTGAAAAGTCAAAGAGAGATGGAGAGATTGTGCACAACTTCCACGCCACCTCCCACACCCTCTGCCACACCTTCTCCCATGCCGCCTTACCTTCCACGCACTTCTAGTGAGACTGTTACTCCACACACTTCTAGTGAGACTAATAAGAGACGTTGGAATGCGTGACCACAGAAAAATAAACTTGAATGGAAGAAAGAAAAATATAGAAAACGATGCCATAGATTGTGCGTGAGGCCAGAGAAGTCAAAATGTTCTGCAAGAACAAAAACTCAGAAGGAAGTATGGAAGCACAGAGTTCCTGTGCATAGCAGAAAGACCCTTCTTTTCCATAACACACTCATGCACGATTTGCAGAAAAAAATACAAGTCTGCCAATTATAAAGAGAAACATGGATTAAGAAGCGCATTGACAAGCAGGTTGCTCAGAAAATACAATCTTGTTTCTATGCTCAGAGAAACACTAGGCAGCTCCCACAGGCAGCTCTCAACACGACTGCAGACAACCCACATCTAAAGTTCACCTATGAGAGACATAACATTTGTGTTTGTAAAATTCACATTAAAAGGCAGGTTATGAGTTAATATTAAGCAATAAGGTTGAGGGGATATAATACAACCTTGCAAACAAAATACTGTGGTCACAAGCAAAACAGTGCAGTCACTACCGTAACAGTCACTACCGTAACAGTGCGGTCACTACCGTAACACTGAATGTTTTGTAAAATAAAATAAGAATTGAGTCATTAAATAACATTTTATGATAACTATTGGTTAAATATACATTCAATGTAATAACTAATGAACTCTGAGATCTCTATGATCAGGGTAATTCATTTTACAAAAAAGATTGCATTTCAATTTTGATGAGTCTTAGAAAATAAACTTTGAAATATTGTTTAAAAAATAATTTTAAGTGATTTAGTTGTAAAACCCTTCATAATAAATTACTAAAATTATTCTTTAGAGGGTGTATGGACACACAATATTAACAGATTAATATAATGGTTTTTATTGCAGTGTGTTGCTGTGTTACGGTAGTGACAAATTTCAGGAGTTGAAAAACATTTCAAGAACAGGCAGACATTAATATATGAAATTTGACTGCGCCTTTACTAGATATGTACCATTGAAATATGGTACAATATATGTATGGACAAGGTTTTTGGAAAAAAACAACTTTTGAAAATGTGTTTCCAACTCTGGACTTTGCACGAATTCGGTAGAATGGCCCATATCCATATGCCACAACATGGGCAAAGTGAAGTGGTTGTAGCATGAGCTAAACTAAGAATAGTCAAATGTAATGTATAAGCCCAGTGTTTACCTGGTATCTTATCAGTACCTCAGACAAACACATGTCAACCACACCTTTGATCAAATATCGTTGTAAATGTAATTTTGAACAAATATATAGCTGTGATATACAGAAAATAAGAGCAATTAAAAAAAAATAAGAGCTGATTGTAAAATACTCAATACATAAATAATGTGGAAACCGACCATAAAAGAATATGATACTGAAAATATAGGTAGGAATCTCCTTACACAGATAAGAATTAACTAAAAAGAAATATGTATAAGAGGAGATAGACAGTGATGAGCTGAACCACTGAAACAGATGTGTCAAACTTATTTTCACCTGCATGTGTGAGATGTAAAGGAACTTTAACACTGCAAGACAGGGAAGTTGGGAGGCACTTTTGAAGCACTAAATGAAGTTTGTGTTATGTATTTACCAATCAATCTTACAGGAACTCAGTGTTCAGTTTTCCTGCGATGTTTACACGTCCCAAATGAAGTGGCTGATAAGGTTACCCAACTCTTTTCCTTAGCTTCCCCTTGCTTTAAGAGAGCAGTTCAACTAGCCATACATTGAAGTGCAAGTTGGCACAAAAACGGATGTAAAACCGTGTCCTCCTTACCTGGGCCGTCTAATCCTGATCCAGAGAGAGGTGAATTAAGCTTGGGTCGCTTTGCAGTGGGGGGTCCGACATCCAGCAGATTGTCAGCCATCCTAGTCGCCAAATGTTGTAAGAAGATGATGATACAGAAAAATAACAGCAGGAACAATCCAACTTGTCGGCCTCCGTCCTGTAATAACTGGTAACTTTTCGTAACGATGGCGCAAAAGAGCAAATTAACTGTTCTTTTTTTTTCTTCGTTGACTGACAAACTGGTGAAATGCTGCCTGGAGAAAAAGGTTTCAAAAGAAAGGCAACAGCGCCACGCTTCGCCGCCGAAGATCACCCCATGATAATCCAACACCCAACACCCACATAATTATCCCCAATAATTACGTCCAAAAATTATTTCAGCTCGAAAAAAATAAATAGTTACCAATCATAAAATAATAGACCAGGCGTAGGAAAATCCCTTTCTCCACAGATCGCCGATTTCACGTCTGTACACAATCATCTTTTTCGCAGTCGAAACGAGCAGCCATAAAATCTGATTTAGGCTTAAATAAAAAGAGCAAAATTCAAAAAATATTTTCTATGAGGTGGATTATTTTTCTCGTCGCTGTCTCTCGGTAAATACAGCGTCTCGGGACGGAGATACGGCGAGAAGCGGCGCTCTCTAAAAGGGAAATCAAATATACAGGGGGCTTTCGAGACGATAAAAACCCGTGTAATCCTCACATGTTGGCATTATTCCTCGTCGGAAGAACCTACACTTCGATTTTCTGTGCGAAAAAAGCCGTTTCAGGTCGGTCTGAGCGGCTCGGATCGGTTTTTAAAATTAATGCTCCCCCCGAAATCCCGATTCTGAGCCGCGTCAAGATGGCGGCTGTTGATTCCTCCGATACAAAAAAGTTTTTTTTTTCTTCCCAGCTAGACTGAGGGGGGAGGAGGAGGGGGAGGTGTCGTGCTGTGACGTCCTGACGTAAACCTGTGTGTCCCACCGTGCGTCATGTGTACGCACGTATACAAAAAAAACCGATGGAGAATGATTCCCCCTATGTAACTCAGACAAATTGTATATTAATAAATGTAGAGTGCTGAAAGTCAAGCCGTCATTTTGTGGTCTTTTTTTTTTTTTAATTGATCTACCTACTGTAACAGAAAAACTATTCAAACATGGACTATGTGCAACTAATATTTTCAGATTTTCCCTTGGTTTTGATTTTTTTTCTAGGTACTCAAAAATTGCACATTACACCATCTCACCATTTTAATACATTTTATAAATTATATTGAGATACATATGCATTTGTATGGAATCCTGTTTCTGCCACACAAAAATAAAAATATACATATAATTAAATCATAATTATGAGATATTAAGTCGTAATTATGCGATAGCATTTCATAATTTAAGTTGTTAAATTCAGTTGTAATTTAGAAATAGTATCTCATTATGACATAGCATCTCATAATTATGGGGTATTTTCTAAAAATGATGACTTACTATCTCATTATTATGACTTAACGTCTCATTATTATGAAATAGTGTCTCATAATTGTGGGGTATTTTCTCAAAATTGTGACTTAGTATCTCATAGTAATGTCTTAGTATCTCATAATTATGGTATATTATCTCAAAATTCAGACTTAACATTTCTAATTATGACTAGGGTATGCATTATTTTTTTACATGTGGTGGAAATGGGCTTCCATACATTGGTCTATAGTATGTACATAGTACATAAACATAGTAAAAAGAAGGTGTTTTTTTAAAAACCATAAAATACTGTAAAGTCAAAACAATAACAATATTTCAAATTGTTTAAACTCAGTTCCAAGTAATCTACCTCCTACAACAGAAAACCTATTCAAACATGGATTATGTGCTCCAAATGTATTTTCAGATTTCCCCTCGGTTTAAAATTGTAACACAAATAAAAAAATACTGTACCATATTCCTAATTACTGACATTCCATATCAAATCTTCAATAGGGAAATATATTATACAATACAGAATAAAAAAAAATTAAAAGAAATCATAATTGAGTGAAGCAAAAATACATTTGCGGCTAATTAAAACCATAATTTGAGAACATATTCTTTGTTACTGATAAAAACATCTATCAATAAAGTGTACAGGCTATAAATTCAACCAGACAGCATTTCCCAGCAACTGATTTTATTCAATTTTAACTTTTACCTGCATAACTATTAGCGTGCTATATACAAAAACATTTCCAGAGAAAGCAACATTTCAATGAAAGTGCCTGTAGAAGGCTGGCGAGATACCACCTACTGCAGATATCCTGTAGTGCTTTATTCTATTGTATTTGGCCAGTTTGAGTGATCGATATTGATTCAACCCTTACCGTACTAGCATGTCATATTTCGAGATGACAAGGTCGACTAAAATGTTTACACCACATTCCTGTTAAGATTAGGGCATCCCTTTCAAAACACACAACCACACACTTTTACAAACACTCGGACAGCTTTACACACATGCAGGCTAACAGAATACTGAAATGTTATTCCAACATTTTTAAAACGACCCAGTTCTTTAGCATATTTATGACCCTAATACATGCGCTTATATAAATCATAGAAAATGCTCAGATACTATACAATATAAAGGCATACTGTACATAGAAAGTGAGTGCATTGTGCAAATGTGTTTTGAGAGAGAATATATAAATTAACTTTCCTGTACGAGCGCGCCACAACCCTCAAATTAAGACATGATGCACGGGAAATTCATGAGATGGTAATGACACTCTTTGGCATCAAATTTTTCCAAGTGTGTCCCATTCTTCTGGTTGAAAATGACACTTTCATCTGAAAACATCCAACCAAATCAACAGGTGAGCTCTGTTTTATAACAAGTAAATTAAAAAAAGTGAGTTATCCTAATATCCCTGTTTGCCATAAAGAACACTAATCAAGAGAAGATTGAACAGAAGGCAAAGACACGTAAGAAATGTAGCTTATGCACTTATCCTCACAAGTAGAATAACGTCGATAAAGAAAATCCCCTTATTTATTAACAATAATAACAATTCAAAGTATCCCTTGACTGTAGTAAAACAAAGTTTTAACTGGTTCAAGAGTTGTGTGCTCATAAGCGAAAAACCCCCTTTTCCCTATCAAATGAGTGAGGTTTAGCTCTTATTATTGCATTTATAACAACGGCTATTCCATCTGAGAAATAAATATAGTACAAAATGGGGAGCCATTCACAGAAAAATAAAACTACAATAAGGCCAGCTAATGTATAATATGTTTTGGGACATTTACATCAATGTTATATTGTAAGAAAAGGCACAGCTCAAATATTATAACCTTTATGCACAACAGTAAACATCTCCATAACAAAGGCTTTTCAAGAAATTAAAGCATTTGCAGATATTAACCAAAATTAGATGCAAAACTGAAAAGTGAAAAGGCACAAGCTACCGTAATTTCACAGAGACAGCAAATAAATTCAATTATTCTAATATTAAATGTTGAATACATCTTTCTGCAATATTCATTAGTACTTAAACGTAACGAGTAAGACAAAATAATTTTAAAAAATGAGGTTCTATTCATATTTTATTGTCAAAAATAAATCTTGTCACTGGATTTCATTAGTTGTTGTTTTTTTTTGCCTCTGAGCACACAATCCTTTTTGCTAAAAAAATCAGCGAGAAAATGTAACGTGTGAAACTTAACCAGTCTAATTTAACACAACATGAATTCAGTGAAGTCAAAAAAATAAAAAATAATACTACATTTGGTGCACTGATCTTTTTTAGTGCGAGCACGATAAGTTTCATGCCGTAACGAGACTGAAGCAGCTAATGCAGCCAGCGGAGTGAGTCCAACAGATTCATTTTCACATCAGCTTCACGTGAACATTTCAAGTTTTGAGTCACAACGATTACAATAACACTTTTGATTATCCATGTCCTGAACGCTCCATCAACTAACTAACACACAGTGTAATCCAGCAAACCTGGGCCGCTGTTTTCTCTTTTTGATTTTAATGGCACAGCTATAGACACCACAGGTAAAAACAAACCTTGGGGTTCACAGGAGTGGGCCCTCATCTACAATGCTGTTGTTGCAAGAACGCGAGACCATTGTGCCTCCAAACTGAGGCAAATACAAAGATCTGAACCAAGGCTGGAGGAAAAAGCTGCCTCGTCAGCAATTTTTTTTTGTGTCCACTGCGTTCCTGAAGTGTTTGTCATCCTGCAGCTTCACTGAGTCAGCCAAGTAACTCATAGGCACCTCTCCTTATTATAAACCAAGCACAGTGTTGACGTACAAACACACACACACACACACACACAAACACAGTGTATGCATGCAAATACACAACACACAGCCTGGGCCTCATCGCCTGCATCCACCGGTCTCGACTCGGCTTTTCATGATGAGTTTTCGGGCTTTCGTGAAGATCGGGGGGGTTGAAACAGGCTCTGCTGCATTTTAGTGCAGATTTTACTAATACATATCTTGAGTGAGTGAACTCCACACACACTGATTCCATTCACATTGTAGCACTTTCCCATGTGTAAGGTCAGCGTTCTGAGCTCCTTGCTGAAAGGCAAAACATCATAGCAAAACACAGTTTACAAAGTAAAATTGTAACAAACAGCAAAGAAAAAAAAGTGTTATAATTCACAATTTTCCCTTGATGCTATTCTTCCCTTTGCTCAAAAAATGCTTAGGCTACGCATTATTCTATTCTAAAGGCACTTAAAAGACTTATGAAAGAACTGACAGAGATTAAAGGTGTGAAGATAATCAAGTAAGTTATTGGGAGACGTTGGCATCAGTAGCAGAAAAGACAATATTTAGTGTCTGCCATCACACCTTCCCATTTCCTCTCTGCTCCTCTGTGATTGTGGGCCACCCATCACCTCCCTGTGATAACATCAGCAAATACGATTAACACTAAAAAGCAATTTACCACTCGGCTGATGGAGAGAAGAAGCCAGTTTGACGGTACCAAAAGTAAAGCAATTCTACAAAATGCCAACTGGCAGGAACAAGAGCTTAAAGGGTAAGACATTCTACTGTAGCAAATACTTAAAGTCTGGTCAACTCTCTGGCATCACTGTCGTCCTCACGATGGTTCTTCTGCTGTGCTGCATTTTGCCGGGCTGAGGGTGAGATGAGGAGCTGTTTGTTATCTGCAGGTATAGATGTCAGGCCGCTGTGAGACAGAGATCGTCCGCCGTGAAAAATCTCTGCAGAGGGGCGTCTTTCACGGTTGTCTGCTTCTTTCTCATGACTAAGACCCGTGGTTGTGGAGGAACCAGAGCTGGCGCTGGGCGCCATCGTGCTGGTAACGCATGCAGTCATGCCGGTTGTGGGCACCATGTTGGCAATTTCGTCGGTGGGCGAGCGGCCGATGCTGCCATCGACTTGGGCCCGGATCTCTGGTGAGACTGAGAGTTGGTACTGCGGCACGGGGCCACTGTCACTGCTCTTCGGATAAAGGAAGGTCTTCATCTGACCTTTACCTTTGACATTAACAGTGCCGCGGTAATCAAACTCATACTCCATGCCACTGAGCACACAGTAGCTCTCCTCGCTGACTTGGACGCGACACTCCACGCCTGTTGTATCCATGCGACTGGCGATGTTGACTGTGTCGCCCCAGATATCATACAGAAGCTTAGTCGTGCCAATGACCCCTGCTGTGAGCGGACCATGGTTGAATCCGATGCGAAGCTTGAAGCCAAACCCCAGCATGTTCTTGTTGAAGTCGTCGACGACGTGCATCATCTCTAGGGCAAATTCAAAAAGTGCACGGAGGTGAGCGTGAGGATGTGCCGCGTCCGCACACTGCTGGGTATTGAGACCCGACGCTGCCATGTACGTCGCTCCAATGGTCTTGATCTTTTCAATGTTTGTGAAGGCGGGCTTACGTAACAGCTCATCAAAGTCTCCAATTAGCTCGTTGAGCACACGGTAGCACTCCTTGCCCCCCTCGTAGCTTTCCTCATAAAACTCACTGAAGTTTACGATGCTGGCAAATATGACGCCGACATTGTCGTGGTTCTTGGAGTAGCTCTGGGTGACCTTCAGCTGCTCAGCTACATGGATGGGGATGATATTGCGAAGCAGCCAGTCGGCCTGGTCCCTCATATTCTGGATCTTGATGCGGTGTTGATCAGCCTCCACGTTGCCATGGTAATGTAGGCGGTAGCTAACCTCAAATTCACGGTTAAGGAACCAGACCAGGAGTAAGAGGAGAAAAAAAGCCACGCAGGCCTCAGGGCCCAGCAGATCCTGAAGGTCGACCTGTGGGTCAGGCTCTACTGAACTGTCAGACATGACACTTGAACTGTTACTGCTGTTGGTCTGCAAGTTAGACCTGGAGCAAGGACAGGGAGGGACAGACAGACAAACAAAAGGGTGAAAGAAGCAGAAAAGCAGAAAACAGAAGGTTAGAATAAATGTTTTTCTTCTAAAATGAGCCTTCAAAAACAAGGAGGACACTATGAGCACCCCAGTGACTTGAAGCATGGCACGCTAACCATAAACCTCCCTATGCTTGACTTTGTCCTCTCTATAATGAAGGCATCATTCAAAATTGCATTTTCGACATAGCAAAGTAAAGGGAGTAGGATGAAATTATGACAATAATAGTGTTATTGCAGCCTTTCTGCATGGAGTTTGCATGTTCTCCCCGTGTGCGCAGGATTAGGTAAACTGGACACTATTAATTGACTGTAGGTATGAGTGTGATGTGTGGATGGTTGTCTGTCTCTATGTGTCCCTGTGATGGATTGGTGGCCTGTCCAGGTGTGTGACCCCGCCTTTCAGCCTCCACGACCCTCATGTGGAGGATAAAACAACAGAAGATGAGTGAGTGAGTGTCATAGAAATGATGTAATAATTATTAAACATACCAGAAAAACAGACTCTTGGCAGCACTGGAAGAGATGAAACACATGTTAATGCAACAATCCAGATACAAACACAATGGAAACCTCAGCTCGTATCTTGAAAAGGGAGGGGAACAGTATCACTGCATTATCTCTATTCATCAACACATCATTTAATTGTATCTTCTTCTCTTTTTTTTTTTTTTTTAATGAGATGGACAACCAATTATCATTACACTCATTCATGCCTTTACAATAAACCGGCATGGCGTACCTGCAGGGGGAGCAGAAGAGCAAAACAAGTAGTCCTACGCCCACCAATGTTGCTAGAGATGAGCGCATCCAGTAGCTGAGCTGGCAGAAGTTACAATACTGTATAATGGCTATGATGACAGCACAGCAGATGAACATGGTAAACTGTGGAAAATGAGACGCAGACAGAAAGATTCATTAGTGTAAAACAAAACAAAACACCACTGAGCAATGTTAAACTACACCGACAGAACACACACCACTTTGAATACAATACATGAGAAAACAGCTCTGCTTTCGAGTTTGCAGATTACACATAAATACCACAATTTCACCTTATTAAGGAGGAGAAAAAACAGAAAGTCAACCTGGATGGACAGATGCATGTCACAGGTGACATGGGAGAAGACGACCACAGCAGGCACAGACACTAGGACTGCTCCCACGCAGTGACGAGCGATCCAGCCCGAGATCGCCCTCATCAGCACCCGTGTGCAACTCAGCGTGCTATTGCGGTAGAAAGCCATACTGCAGAGGAAAAACAGGCAGGCACTCGGTTAACTCTCTAATATGTGTTTGACAGCAGCCTGATGCTACTTTGAATCATTAATTGTTTCCATATAAGTGCATGACTCAAACCAAGGGTCAAAAACCAAACAAGACCAGCTCATCCAAGTAATGAATGTGGGTCCCAGCATCAACCAAACAAGGTACAAATGTCGGGACATTTTTTGCTTTACTTTTCTTATTAATGTTACTTTCTGTCTGAGGTTTCTTTGCTCATAAACTGAGTATCCATGTCACAAGTTTTCCTTTCAGATCGCCTATCCTCTGTAGCCAAGGCTTCAAGGTCATAGTACTTGGAGACACTGGTCAAGTTGTTTTCACCTTTGAGGCGGTTTAAAGTGCATACATTATTAGGCTGTCATAAAAATTAGAAATTGCTTTAACTATTTATTTGACAAATAACAAACCGAAATCACCTTTTTACACCTAAATTTGAGCCGGCTCACTGAGCTTCTCTGAGAGGTCAGAAATTAATCCAGCATAACATTCAGGAATGCAAGTAAATAACTATAATTTGACTATTTTTTGTGTTTTTCTGTAAAACAGTACATTTGAAAATGCATGGATAACAATAATAATTATATTTTAGCATTAAAAATATAATTTCGGTAAAAGAGCTTCTACATACTGGTGTATTAACCATGACAGAAACATAAACAATTATTTTACCAATGCTGGGGTGGTGGTCAAATAAATGTGTACCCTATAATGAAAGGTATAAAATTCAACTATGTTGTCCAAAACTGAGAGACAAGGAAGAATAACTGGATCAAAAAACACAACTGAATAATTAAAATAGTCTTTAATGTTCCCAAGTCTTCATTCTTTTAGATGAATTCATGGATACTTTGGTGTCAGATGTGCCACAGTGTTAATACTGGCATGTTGTAGCGTTGCAAACAGACTGCGTAACATCACGTCATATGAATTTTGAAAATAATTGAGAAAAATAATTAAGTATCTCACTTATCTAAGAGGCAGGATCTGGCCCAGGGGCCACTAGTTTAAGGTCCCCTGCATCCAGTATCTCACCGTATAGAAAACAGCAGAGCCAGAGACTCCAGTAAGGCGGCTGTCGCCGTCAGAGAGAGTGCTGGTATGGACAGACTCTGCTTGGTGACAAGTGGTTGAAGGAAACAAGCCAGTGAGAGAGCCAGAAACACTGAACAGCACAGCAACATGTCCAGGAAAGAACTGAACGTTGGACTGGCCAAAGTCCGCACTGTTGCTTGAGTCTCCACCTGGTGAGGAAAAAGAAAAACAGATAGCTAATGGAAACTGGAGACACTATCACAGCCTGCACTACTGAAAAAGTGAAATGATTTAATTAATTACAATAAGTTAAACCTACTTTTAAGTCAGGGACTAAGACAAAAGTTGCAGCCATGAGACTGAAAATGACACTTCTGAGGTTTGACCAGCAGAGGGCATCACAACCTAATACAACAACACCTTGAATATCCTGCAGTGGTTTGTCTTTGCCGCAGTCTTGACCAGTCTGGTCTTAACACACTTTTTAAAAGGTTTCCTCAACAATAACCAGCCATGCGGGTAAACACAAACTGACTAAAAACAACAACAACAACGAAAAAAAAAATGAAGATATGCTCACATATGAAGACAACAGGGGTGGGATGTCAGGGATCATGGGAGGACACTGTTTTGAAAAACTCTAAATAATAGTTGGACCAAAGTCAGACAGCACATGAAACCAAAAGTGAACGTGCATCTTCATCACACAGTCAGGCATACAGGCATCATTGTGTCTCTCACACACACACACACACACACCTCCTCCTGGTAGCTTATCCGGTATGCAGACTCCAGGCTCCTCTCCAGGAAGGTGATGCTCAGCTTGTTTATAGGAGGTCTATAAAAATAGTCCTTCATAAGGCTGTCACAGGCACAGAGGAAATCAGTAGAAATTACACACACTTAACAAAAAAAACAACAGGCGAGAACTTGGTTCGTACCACTGTTCTTCCGTCACCCTCACCTGTCCTCTTTGATGACGTCTACAAAGTGGGCGTCGCTCCTCTCCCTGAAGTTCTTGGAGCGTAAAGGGATAAGCGCCGAGTGGTCCATGCCCATGGCTCCTCCGCTCCACGTCTTCTTCTCCTTCTCCTGCAGCATCTCACACAGGGACGTCTGGCTGTTGTTCAGGGCCTCCAGCCGAGGACTGAGCAGGCCGTTCAGAGCGTTGGGCGAGCGTCCCGCAGAGACCGCTGGGGAACATTTCAGATGGGACAAGTCCTGAAGAGAAAGGGGGGGGGGGAAAGTCCTGAAATTCCCCGCCAAAAAAGTGATGATGGGCAATAATATAAAGTAATGGGAATATAAAATAAAGCTTAAGAGTCCGTGTCCTTTTGCAGCAGAAGAACCATCGTGAGTCAATATTATAATACTGATACTGATAAAATACAGTATATTACACTAGACCGAGGCACTGACAGAATCTTTGATAGACAGTGTAAAGTCTTATTTGTTTGGCACAGGTGACAACATCAGCCTCACCTTGCTGCTGTTGGTCTTGTGGTCGTCATGGCAGCCATTGAGCACCGCTTCTTCCTCCAAAACCTGCTCCTCCACTGGTAATACACTGCAGGGCAGGCAGGGGGACTGCAGGGGGGAGGGAGGGGAGGGGGGAGATTTAGGTGTGAGGTGGGGTGGGGTACAGCCATATGGGAGGAAGATGCAGCATATGGAGGGAAGGAAGGGAAGAAGGAGAATTATTAAACCGAGAGATACAGATCAAGGAGAGCACACGAGCTGGGGGGAAAAACACAACAACAAGATAGCGGCAATTAAAAACAGGAGTCTTGAGCGATGACACAACACATGCGGCTAAACAAGGGCACTATGCATTACTGTGATTATACGACGGTTTGGGCTATCAGAAAATTCAGATACGGTTTCCCAAAAAGCTGCAAAGTTGCACGTCAAAACCAACATTACGGTATTGTTATGGTTATTACGGTAATTTCAGTTGTGTGGCAAATCAGCGGCTTCGTCGCCAGAGAAGCGAGAGCTGGAAAAACGTCTGTAAATAGTTTCCAGGTTTTCACCTGTTTTTGCACATTGAGATAAAGACTCAAACAAATGTTATTTTAAATATTCCGTTCAAATTTTCAATTTAATAAGCAAAATCTGGCGTTCACGTACAACTACAGTGTTTTTTTGGGGGGGGTTAATACAACTTTTTGCTGTTTTTGTTGTCTTCATCCAAATTGTGAAAATTATTCCAGAAAAAGGGGCAAAAGCACTTACTCACACAACATCAGGCCCTTTTATAGTTAAAAGAAGCAAAAATGTCCAGACAGACATAGGCAGAACTTCGTCTACATGCCTAAATGCCACTAAGTTACTGCCATGTGATTGGCTGATTAGATATTTGCTTTGTAAAGTGGCTGAGTGCGTGTGCTTCATTTAATTCAAAAACATTCATAACCTCACACAGAGTCAAATGTTGGCGAGATGTCTGAATGTGATCCTGCAGCGTGAGCCGCGTCTGTATTTATGTGAGGGGACGTAAACAGAGGAGTCATGCACTCGTAGGCAGGAAGTCTTCCAGGCTCTCTGCTTGAGTTTGCTCATTATCCATACTGAGTAAGCCCCCCCGCCACCACCACCACCCCTGACGATTCTCCTGCCTCTCATCATCATCATCATCCATCCTCTTGCTCCTTTCAAAAGCTACAACATCCCTTCCCGCTTTCCCACCTGCCCTGGCAGACACGTGAAAGATCTGTGCAGGGATTATGGTGACAGGTGAGTAGAGAGAAAGGAAGAATAATTGGGGTGATGATAACTAACAGCGCTGCATGGTTTTGAGGACAATTATATTGAAATGATGTGCTGCACACTTTTGGTTAAGTACTTGACCTAGTGGTACAATTTCAAAGCAAATGAGAAATTTCCCTTGAAGGCAGAGCTAAGATTGACATAGTGGGTAGAAAGTTATGATGTCGACAGCCTGTCGGGGAGAACAACAGTAAGAAGTCACTGTTTTGTGCTATTATTTCCTTATTACTGTGTCCATTCATTTGAGTTTTTCTTTTGTTTTTTTCATGTAAATTCTGAGCATTACAGCAATTTAAACGATTATAGTTGATCTGCAGATCCAGAATCAGGATCACGTAACTGGTCAACATACAACATACATGGCATGAACACAGGTATACTGGAATCAAGAGGGAAATCGACAAAGAACCTTTGCAGTTAACGCCAAGGTTAAATCATGCAATTACATGGTGGACTAACACTAAAAAAATGCACGGTAAAGACATGGATGAAATCATGTCTCTTCTCACATGCCCGCGCACACGACACCCACGTAAACAAAAGAGCGGAGAAAACTGAACATCAACGAGGCTGCAGCAGAACGTGCAGCCCAGTTTGCTCCCTCAGGCAGAAAACTGTAGATGTGCAATGAAAAATGATCCCAGAAATATACTTAGCTCATCAATGTACGAGGCTGATGTTTCTCCTTTTTTTTGTCATACAAATTCTCTTCTTTTGTCTTTTTTCTTTTGCTGCAAGGTTGGCTGATTTATTTAAGAGGGACATTAATGAACATTTACATATAAATATACCAGTGGCTCATTTACATCTGTAGTCCCTGGTTGATGAGACAAGATAAAACACTTAAGTGCATTTTTTTTTTTTTTCATAAGGTAAGAAAAAATCTGTGTGTCATTAACAGCAACACTAACAGAAAAGGACAATTAGCATAAGCTGTACTCCAGCCATCAAAGACACACCACTGAAAATAGCCAAGGCGGCGCAGGAAGTTTCAAGTTGCTCAAAATGTCACTTGTGACTTGTGTGAAAGTGTTTCTGTTAAAGTGCTTATTGTAGTGCACATGCATTTTAAAGCGTTTGGGTTAATTTGCCTTAAAATGCCTTAATTTTCTTGGACTTGTGGTAAAGTTGACAAACCTTTAATGATAAATGTTTTATTGCAGTTTTAGTTTAGTAGTTTATCCATACCTTCTGTTTAATCTGCTTAAACTACACTAGATGACCTCCATCTACTGTACAAAAACTCAGTGCTTGCAGAAAGCTGAGGGTCATTTACCCGACGGGCGGCCTGTGGCCAAGTGGAAAGGGGACTTGGCTTGCAACCGCAGAGTCGCCGGTTCACATCCCCACCAGGTCAAAAGGACTCAGGGTACCCCTGAGCAAGGTACCCAACCCCCATTGCTCCCTGGGTGCTACTTAGTGTGGCAGCCCACTGCTCTTAATTCTAGGATGGGTCAAATGCAGAGAAATAATTTCCCTAAGGGGATTAATAAAGTATAATATTTAGATCCATCCAGGGCTGTCCCCCTTTTTTCTGAGCTCATGTTGCTATTGTCTGGCCATAGATTCCACCTGACCAAATAAACTGAACTGAAAAACCTGCCTCTATTGTCCTACTTAACAATCCACTATAAATATTATTCATCTTCGGCACGGTGGCACAGCGGTTAGTAGTGGTTAGCACTGTTGCCTCACAGCAAGAGGGTGCTGAGTTTGATTCCCGGACTGAGACCTTACTGTGTGGAGTTTGGAGAAGATGATTTCCTTCCTTTCCTCTTTTGTGAATGTGTGGTTTGCTATGATGTGTGGTGGTTCTACGGCTACTATAACAAATTGCCCCTTGATATGCTTCAGACACTTTATACACGCTCACCTTGGTGCTGTCAGGGACCACGGTGCAGGCTGGAGGGGCTCCATCAGGAGTGTGCACTCTGGCCGTGGGACACCATGCTTCTGCATGCTCTGGTCCAGCAAAGCCCAACTGTGAGCAGTTACAGTGCAAGTGAGGCTCCACCTTCCTGCCAGAGATCAGGTAAGTCTTCAGGCCTGGAGAGAGAGGGAGAGAGAGAGAGAGAGAGACAGTCACACAGAGAGTGGCAAGATGTCACTGACAGTTGACTTCTTAGATTAATTAGTTCTGACAGGTTGGAGTAGTGTGTAGTCATCGCTGTGGGGATGAAAGTATGATGGTTGAGGGGTGGTTTTCGAGATTCAGCAGAGGATAAGTATCCAGCAATAAGAATTCCCACAGTGAATTATATAAGCAGGCGCTGAAATGAAACGAGAAGAGAGAGAAAGAGGAAGAGAGAGCAAAAATGAAGGTCATGCACATGGTATATATATATATATATACACAGTGTGTGTGTGTGTGTGAAGTATATATATTACAAAAGCATGTTATATAATTTTATTCTATTTAAGCTTTATTTAACCAGGTAGATTGTAACCCATTGAGACTGACCTGGCCAAGAGGTCAGCAGCAGACGTCATAATACATTTTGATTAGATATAGAAGACCGGTTACAAACAATAATTTTGAGAAAAACAGTAATGTAACGATGTACAATGTGTGTACTTTTATCTCCTTTCTTATATGGACTTAGAAAGATGAGCCAGAGATAAAAGAGGGAACTCTACAGAACAAGTCACACGGAGTCTGATCTTTTCAGGTGTGATTTGGAGAAAAGTGGCCATAATCACAACAGAAAACAATCCGAATCCATGTTCTTTTTTCAAAATGTTTAAAATAGGCGATTAACAGAGCCACTTTTTTTCACTCTCATTTATTTTGCATGGGTCTAACCTTGAGACAGTTGCTTTCAGACCAAAAACGGCCTGGGACAAATATTTAAACACCTGTTACATCTCTCGTCTGTCAACATGCTATCAGTTCCTACGTTCATAAGTGTGTATGTTAGTGTGTGTGTGTGTGGAATGACATGGTTTGTCCTAAATTATACAGGACAAAACAGGATAGTTTAACCAATGACATTTTCCATGCTGTTGAGAAATTTACAGTAACATATGCCACTTGTCTGCGGCAACACATTGTGACAAGACACAGTGACAGCTCTTCTGTGTGTGTGTGTGTGTGTGTGTGTGTGCACAGGTAAGAACCTGTGACTGACTGTGCTCAGCCATAATTCGAATGCTGGTGAAGCCACAGCCTCGGGCTCTGAGCTTTGTCTGCCTTAAGTACTTCAGACAGGCCTGCCATTACTGAGCAACACTGGGGTTACACACACACACACACACACGCAAACACACACACGGACACACACAAAGCTATTCTTCTTTGGAAAGTAAAATAACCTTTAAACAAGAAGAACTCCAAATGTTTCCCTTTGTTTTATTGTTTTACATGTAATGAAGTATCTTTAAACAAAACATATTAAGTGCAACTTCAACAATAGTGTGCTTAAATTCACATGTGCATTACAAATTACAGAGGCACAAAAGAAAAAGGCAACTGAAAAATATGGAATTGTTGTGTTTTTATGTGGTTTCTTGTATTTTATTTTACATTTGCATTTTAACTGTCTTTATACTGTGTATGGTGAACTTGAGTGTCCTGATAATCACCTATAAATAAAATGTAGTATTATTATTATTTTTTATTATAATGTGAAATGTTCACAAATTCATGCTGCGGGCCGGATTGGACCCTTTGGTGGGCCAGTTCTGGACCGCGGGCCCTACGTTTGTCACCCTTGGTCTAAATAAAGTGTTACCCCTAACTTTAACCACAAGCACTTAATGCCTATCCCTTATCTTAACTAAACCATAATTCAAATCTTAGCCCCTAACCTTAACCTATTCCTCAGGAATGCGGTTCTGCCTCACTAGGACCAGGTTTTGGTCTCCATGAGGCCCACTGACAGAAACACTGACAGAAACAAGCAGCTAGGGAGAAAGAT
The DNA here is from genome assembly GCF_019176455.1 of Solea senegalensis. NCBI lineage: Eukaryota > Metazoa > Chordata > Actinopteri > Pleuronectiformes > Soleidae > Solea > Solea senegalensis. The sequence continues at coordinate 11,424,463 of NC_058038.1, forward strand.
ACAGAGCAATAAGATAGCAAAATGCCTTTAAAGAGTATGATTTTTGCAGAACTGCTCCTGCTAACACCCACACACCCAGTCAAACATACACACGAGCAGCAAGCGGACGTGCACATGAACAGGCTTCACTGGAGCCGGATCGACAGCAGGTGGACGAGGATTCAACTGAGGGGAAAAAAAAAGCAGTAATAACAAAGTAATTCACCGCACCAGTGACGCATGATGAGTGTCCTAGCAGAGGGAAAAGCGGCAGCAGGAAACTGAGGGCAGCTTTCGAGACTGAGAACGTGTGAATGTAACTGAGACTGACAGTCAAAGACGGATCCACACGCACACACACATTAACAGTGTTGACTGATTTCATTACTTTGCAAATCAAACCCTTCTCTGACTCACTCCATGATACACACTGACTCCTGCCAGGGCTCTCTAAGAAATTGGGTTATTCCTTCTCCATCCCTCTTCATTTACAGCACCATTAGATTTGCTGTTTTGGCAATGAACTCTACAGTATAATTGTTTCTCAAGCATGTATGCAGCTTTAAAGAAACAAATCATTCCAAAAGCAACCAAAAACAAACCCAGCTTCTACAGGTTAAGTATTAAGTCAAGTGCAAGGTTATAATCATTTTTTTAATACTTTTTCTTTTTCTGTTTAGTAAAATTAGTTTTTTTTAATTAGTTCTAAGGGCAGGTTTGGCTTTTTTTTTTATTATTATTAGTTTTAGTGTTAGTATTTTTATAATACGGAGTAACAACCATTCCTGAATCAAATATAACAGTCTACAAGAAAGTAACCTGAAGAGCAAAATGTGCATCATACTGCTGAGGTTGGATGCAGTTAGTGTAAAGGATATAGCCACCAGACTATACCAGACACACATGAACACAACAACATAAATTATAATAATAAATATCCCTCAAGACACATCACATTGTTTGTGAGCCAGGAGTCTCCGGAGCTCAGTCTGAGGAAAAACATGAGCAAAATTAACCAACAAATCCAATATAAGAGGTTTGATTCACTTAGATGAACCAACTCAACCCAATTAACTACAAAACGAATGTTGTGTTGAACGTGCATAACCTTATGCCCCCACATTGTAAAGAAAAACAAATTAAAACCATTTTTATCATGAATGAAAGGGCTGTCTCAAATATAACCTTTCAATATTGCTTAAAAAGTATTAATTTTTAATAATTTTCTTTTTAGGATTAAGTATGAAATTCATTTACAAAGACGAAAAAATAAGTACGTTTTCACTAAGAATAGTAGTTTTTATTTTTCTATTCCAGTTAATGAAAATGTTTTTTCAACTTTAGTTTTCATTAACTATAATAACCTTGGTATTTAGTGTGACCTACCCTTACACTTTAACAATAGCATGACCCTGGCTTTCTTAAAACTGGAGTGGATTTTTATAGGTAAAAATCTGTGTTTTTAAAAGGGTCTTTTACGCGAGGTTTATTCAAGACATACTTGAGCGCCATATACTGTACACACACAAGACCTAAACTCACAGAGTTCTAATGCGACCTTTTCTGCCGTATCTAGATTCAGGCGATGTGCTGTGTACGAGTGTTTCAACCAAATGTTTACTGTCCTCGAACACTGTTTATCCATGTGCCCTGTGATTTGTTACTGGCTGTTGTCGACTCACTCATCACTGTGAAATGTATGTCAAATCTGAATGGCCTTCTCTGAGTGAACGCACACACACACACACACACACACACACGGGCTGTTCTTACGGGAATACTTCACCAATTTGCATTTAGTTTTAGCTCAGCTCAGAGGGGAAGCAGTAAACAGTGCCTGTGTTTTTATTTCGTTACTGTTACCTCAACTTTATACACTGCTATATTGTTTTTGTCAAAATCAATCTGCTGTGACGTGTGCTGCTGACCTTTTGGCCAGGTCAAACTTTGTAAAAGAGATTTCGATCTCAATGGTTTTATCTGGATAAATAAAAAAAATTATCTAAATTAAAAAAATTATAATAATGAGATATATATATATATATATATATATACATATATATATATATATATATATACATATATATATATAAATATATATATATATATATGTATCACAGAATTTGACAGACATAAAGACACATGTATCTGCTCCTCTTCTTCCTCAACTTCCACTAGAATCTCAAGACAAAAACATGAGCTCTCAAGACTACCCACAACTGACGCAATGTTTTGTCACCTTGCAGAGATAACACGAGTGACATCATCTTTAAATAATGTAAGAGAAGCAGTAAAAGTCCAATGATTTGATTCGTGGGTCCAGATTTGCATTTGTCTTAGAGGTTTCTTATCAGTTCTCTGAGATTTGCACAAGCCAGATTGAGAGCACTTGAGTCATGTTCATTTTCTCAAAATGACTTCAGCGTGAGTCACATTATTTATTAACATATTTAGAGTTGTGATTAATGCAAATTCTATATCTGCTGTAAAAAAACAACAACAACCAAAACAACTGAAGCCGTGTGAGACGAAGACCGAGCCAAATCCACCTGAACTGAAACCACTGGACCGTTCAGCCTCTATTATCCAACACTGAAATGGCTTATTAAAGATAATGAAGTGTTTCAAGCTAGATAATACACGCGCCAGTAAAATATTACTAAAGAGCAGGGACTAAGGGGAGAGACAGCACAGTATTTGATAATGCAATAAAGAAAAATAATGAAATCAAAACCCACACTTGTAACAGATAATTAAAAATCTTTTAAAAATGAAAAGTGAAAATAACAAGCTGAGGAGATCAGTGTTTATTTTTTTGGCAGCCTCTGGGTGTTATTTAAAAGAGGAAAACACATTTGTACAAGCAAAAAAGGGGGATGGTTGTGTGGTTTATGACGTGTTGTTGTCAGAGAAAGAATCAGCTCACATGGCACAGACTGCACAGCCAGAGAAGAGCAGGATAAATCATCTGCGTGTTTGTATGTCGGATTATATGGGCTTAAAAGTCTACGGATGTTTGTGGGGCTTTTCAGCTCAATCTCTCATCTTTATGATCAAACCTTGTGGCAGTGGAAATTGCAGCGTTGTCACGCAGGAAGTTACGGCTCTGACAAACTGGTCTGAGCAGCAGCTGGCTCCCCCGTCCACTTCAATCTGGTCCATCGTGATCAGTATACAGCTGTGCTCTCACGGCCTTGTGGCAAGGAAAAGGTCAAGTATAATCAGGTTGTGTATTCCAGCTGATGTCACTGGTTTTGTGACATGGCTGTGGCCATCTGTCTGTCTGTCTGTCTGTCTGTCTTTTTGACCATCTGTTACACAGGTACATTTGCCTAACTCCATCTCTGACGACCCTGGGGTAAATGAAGCGCATCATTATTGGCAGCCTCCGGGTGTTATTGGACTTGAAGTGTCATGTCCTGTGCTATCGACTGACAGAGAACAGTAGATAACCTTTCCCCATGAGAGGCCAGTCACATTATCTCCCTCTCCAAGTCCCTATGTTCAGCAGAGAGGAGAACAACACCTCTACTCTTCCCTTCCTAGTGCCTCTTAACACCACGTCCAAGCACTTCTGGAATAATGGCCGTCACTGAAAAGCCTGTTTCAGTGGCTGAGTGTGCAAAACAAAAAAACACACAGAAAAGGTGGAGAAGACAGCAGGGGCCATATGAGACACAACACAGGTTTGGAAGTTCCCATAGAACTTCCCTCTACAGTGCAAAACTCTCTGGTTTCAGAGAGTTTCTGGATCAAATGACTGTGATTCATGGTATATCTGCTATAGCTGCGATCATCATCAGTGGAAACATTAGACCAGGGTCATTTCTTCCTTGTCTACTCTATTTTTGACAGAGATGCATCATTTCCAGTGCAACGCTACAACACGCACTCATCTTCCAGCTGTTACCATAGCCAACAGGATTAATGTTCAACTCACCATCACCAGCTTTCAGCAGTGCTGTTGCTAAATATACCAGACTCCTCTGTTAAATATCAAGATTTTAAAAATGTCCTTGCTAAATGTTGGAGGCTTACACATGTTTTTAGGATTTTTAAGACTTTTTAACTGATCTACAGCAGTGTTGTTTTTGGCAGCCAGTCTAGATTTAGTCTCTTTGGACTAAAACGCTTATTAGTTTTAGTCACATTTTAGTTATTTCTACATGTGATAGTTTTAGTCACGTTTTAGTCATTTCTACATGTGATAGTTTTAGTCATGTTTTAGTCATTTCTACATGTGATAGTTTTAGTCACGTTTTAGTCATTTCTACATGTGATAGTTTTAGTCACGTTTTAGTCATTTCTATATGTGATAGATTTAGTCGACAAAAACTCAAAAAAGTTTTAGTCAGTTTTAGTTTAAAAAAGAATAAGTATATAGTCTTCATTTATGTCAATAAGTATTGGAGATTACTGTTGGGCAGAAACCTTTAATCTCCATATTTCAACAGTTTTTTCCATGAATTGATGCCGACTTCATCATACAACAGTGGCCCACATAAGTTTGACATTAAAATTTCCTCCGCCGGTGGTGCGCCGCGACCGACACTAGATCAGCTTGGAAGGGCTCGGTGCGAAGATGGTTTAAAGCGAACCCCCGCCCAGACCTCGCCGCTTCCCGTGGCCGCGGACATGTGCCCCTGGCGCGACTGCCGATTGTAGCAGACTGTCCTCAATGCGCCCCGACAGCGTCGCGTCATCAGGGCGAGGAGCGTAAATTGTCTAGAAACACGGACCAAGTCATTTTTAGGTTTTGATTCACAGATTACGCACACAATAAGCAGAAATGTCGTGCAGTCTGAATGTCTGACAAACCACACACTGACATTTACGTCAACAAAATTATTTTGTCATCGTCATCGTTGACGAAAACAACACTGATCTACAGTTCAGCATTGTTAGGTTTGATTCCGAAGTCATAAAGTCCGACACGTCACATTTTAGTGTCGGCTCAGATCACTTGGAACCTTGCCAGAGCAGGTACAAAAAAGAACCAGGTACCAGGTACTATCCCTAATAGAAAAGCAAAAAAGCAAGTAGTCGTGTCGAGCCGAGCCGAGCCGAGTCATGCTAGAACTGTACAGTGGAAAAAGAGTAATTTGTTTCTGGCACATGCCTGACATCACAAGTCACACACAGGTGATGGGTGGCTAAAAACACCACAGGACAGAACAGCCATTGGCAATGGTAATGGTGTTAAATGCCCTTTTTAGTGGCTTCACTCTGGTTTAAAAAAATCCCAGGTATACCCTCTATTTTTAGTGGGAAAGAGGCTTTACAGACAATGGAAATGGTCAACACATAATAACAGCTTTGACTTCCAGGGCTAGGCGTTAGAGCAGGTGGTACTTAGAATCTGGCATTGCTAGGCTGGGCAGCTTCTCTTGCCAGTTGGCACTGCGTCCACTGCATCCTCATCCTGGAATATAATATGTAAAACCCTAATAACTTGAGCACTCTTACTCTCACAAGAGGAATGATGAGAAACAAACATCTTAACCTTTAACAGACAAAAAAAGCCCTTTCATTTTTGTCTATACATGAGATCTAAACGACGCTATAGTGAGAAACACAGAGTCGTGCAGAGCACATAGGCTCAATCTGCAATGTGTGCTGACAATTTATTTCTGTTTAAACGTTATGTACAGTAGCTTTAAATGAATGCACGTTGAAGTGAGTAAGGCCATAGACGTGAGTTGCTTTATTTTGTAAGGGACAATACATTTCCTGGCAGCACCAAACAATGGCATCTAGATAAATGAGGCGTGAAGACACATGCAAATTTTTCCTCAAACACTCAGAAACCCCAGATAACACGCTGTGACCCCTCGGTTACATAAGCTTGGGTGGATAAACAGAAACTCCACCACCACCTGGGCTTTCTCAGGACATGAGCTCTCCAGGTTTGGGACAAAAACGTCTCTGCTTACACACAAACATGCTGGCCATGCCGAGGTCTCTCTTCCTGTAGCAATCAACAAAATCTGTCAGCATCCTTCCCCTTTTTTCTGCCCCTCACTGCTGTAAACAGGGGTGAAACAAATGTTCCATATTTGGCCAGTGTGTTTTTTCCCTTGGCTTCAAGCCGGCCCCACCAAGGCTCGCTCAAAATAACAATAGCAACAATTAACATCTCTCTCAAAGTCTTTAACTCTCACTTGGCTGTCTGTTCCATATTCTCCGTATTTCACCGATCCGTCCAACCCTGACAGTCCAAGGCTGCTATGGTCTGCCAGCAGAACAATAGATACAGCTGACATCCCTCTAAAATCTTTTAAAAAAAAATGAAAAGAAAAAAATACCCTGTTATCCTTTGCTCAGTGGTCTGTATTTTGTCTTTTTTAGACATTCTCCGTGTTACTCACTGACCCCCCCATTTCAAATCCAACTAGACTCGCTGTTCTTTTGTGCCTCAGCCGATATCTGTTTTGCCTCATCACTTCACAGGCGTAAAGGCCTCCTTTCTGTGAAGAATTGCTCTAGTGCTCCAGCTGACATCATCCCCAAAACCTGACAAGTCTCCTCTGCTCTGTCAAACCGTTCTTTTTCCATGTGCACTCTTCTGAATATTAATGTCCACACCCTCTGTTCATCCCATCACATTATTCTCCTTATGCCGTCTGTCAATGCACCAGAACTATCAGTATCAGTAGAACGTCAGTTAGACTGTTATGCAAAAACAGATGGAGAAATGTGTCAGTGTGGATCAATTCGTTTACAAATTATTTAATTGGTTTTATATTTGCTTTATACAAGTGATCCGCCGTTTCGGCTCTTTTAAAATAAGTAAATAGGACACCACATAATTCAGGATGCTCCCGTCTCCATCATTAGTTACAGTAATCACGACATTTCTATGACCAATATGCAAAATGTCCCCTTTCACTGTACATTTTTAATTGTGACAGTGCAATAAACACTTTTCTTTTATTTTAGATGAATAGAAACACTACATCTGACCAAATTTCATGGTGGTGGTCCACTTTCTCGTTAATGTTGTTATGTATTCTTCAAATCTCTCTTGAAATGCACGAATGTTTAAGGCCAATTCCTTTCAGTCAATAAAACATCACTTCAGTTACTCGTCACCTTAGAATTCTCATTCTGCACTTTTCTGTCTTGCGTCACACAGAAATCTGTTTCCATCACATGCAGAGCTTTCCCCACCGGGGACACTATTGATCCCGACTACGAACAGCAATACTTTATTGATTTAACAATGACGGATCAATGCAAACAAACATCTCCCTCACTTGTATGTTCCACATCTCTCCCATCACATCTTCTGCTGCAATACCACAGACGTTGCTTACACTACATTGTGAGGACTCGCATCTCGTACTGGATCCTCCGGTGAGGACTGCATCACTCTCCGGGGACTGCTAATATAAAACAGGCCAATGATACGGGAGGAGTCAATGAGGCCGTTATGAGCTCGGCGACGACCACAGAAACCACAGAATCATACTCGGTGAGAAACAGTGGGAAAACTATGCTGATGCTTGTTGACACCTTTATATTTACCACATTTTTATTAACGCAGAGCCACTTCACGTTTCCACATATGCATACAAGCCTGTGGTTCCCAACTGTCCCCAACCGTTCTATTTTTTGGTACCCCTCCCTTGGGGGTAACAGTGAAGGTACAGTACGTATGGAGCTAGACTCTCAAGAGGCAGCTGATTGGGTGACAGAAAAACGTCACTTTTCCCTTGGGACCGGTGTTTCTTCAGCACCTGCAGCCTCTTCTCATACAAACAGCCACAAACAGAGGAGAAAAAAACAAGCTGTGGGATGTCCTCTGCTGTTGTCCGTTGTGTCGCATTGTTCGTTGTCGGCGCACCGATCTGACATCGCGCTACGTATCTCGCTGTCACGGCGCGCACCACGCCTGCCAAGTGAAGGTGCTGTTCTCAGTCGAAACGCGGGTTAACTGAAGCTAAACTAAGAAGATCAATTTAATTTCATGGTTAAGCACAGAAACAAGGGCCTGCTCGGCAGTTACACAATGAAGCTGCAGCAAGATTAAAAAAAAAAATAGAGATGGAGACAGAGAGGAGGCGAGACAGAGAGAGAATAATTGAAAGTGATAAAAGGATGTGGAATGACCTCTGTTGGGAATATGTCAGGCACTTAGCGCATGCACACACAGACACACACACACACATTAATTCAGAAATAGCCTTTAGGAGTGACAGCAGTGGGAATACTTGGGGCTAAAAAGCATGAGGAAGGAAAAGCAGGTGACAGCCAGAGGGACACAAAAGGGTCGTCACTTGAATGGATGGAGCTGGTCTTGAGGCATCTTAGAGAGAAAAACAGCTTTACCACAAGGTTCTTTTATATATATAGAAGGGCTCCCAAGAGGGAGCTGTGCTGAGTTTTGTTACTGTCCAAAAAATCCGACATAAAGGATGAAACCGACATTTGATCCAATTAGAACTGGCTACAAGATCTCATTGCTTTATTCTATATTCATCTGTTGCCCAAAAACTATTAATAATACATCAGTGAGGCACAACAATCCACTGAGTGACACTTTCCATCCTTACAATAAACTTGACCACTATAGCTTACATTGTGTTTGGCACACAAGCAATGTCTACTGCGGTTTTGAGTTTGCTGGACATCACGGTGCCCAGATATTGTCACTGTTGTAAGGGAATTATTTTTACCTTTTTCAAATCAATAAAAATACCTGCGATATGTCTGTAAAGATGTGTGTCTCCGGGGGAAAACCAATAGGCCACAGATAGAACAGGAAAGTGAGGAAGCATTACAAAGTGGAAAGTGTTATTGGTCTTTTTATGAGATTGGTTAATAAGAAGGAAAATGTCCTTTCGATCTATTCTTCTGTTATTTTGTCACATGAGAGATGGAGGAGGATTATCAAAGGAAAATGAAAACAGGTTTTTAGAGGGAGACTAGAACTACCACACGGGGGTTTAAGCCTCTGCAGGTCATGTGGTGCTTTTAATAAAAATGATTTAGTGTTGACTTATGGCCAGACCTTATGGCCAGAAACCATCCATCCATCCATCTTCTACCACTTTATCCTATCTTTGAACTGTGGGAGGAAGCTGGGGAACTTGAAGAAAACCCACGCACACACAGTGAGAACATGCAATCTCCATGCAGAAAGAACCAGGTCTTGAAACCAGGACTTCTTGCTGCAGAAGAGTGCTAAACAATACAAGAAAGAAAGACCCTGACCACATGTTGCCTGTTTAATAGAAATAAGTGAGTCTTTTGCTAAAGTTAAGACATTCTCAAACTGCAACATGCAGTGCACCATACATTTGTGCAGGCTGAGCACAGGAAGAGGCTTCATGGTGGACTGGCTCCCCGTCATCTTCACTCATTCATAATTAACACAGCCATTTATCTCACACACACACACATACTCCTGCTGTGCACACTAACGAGACACTACGGCCCACAAACAAGCACAGGGCGTGGCTGGAGGTGTGGGTGTTTGGTGAAGTGTGTACACATGTAGGAGGGTGAATAGAGAGTATGTTGCTGTGACTGTCGCCGGGTAGGTCCCTGCGTCAAGGTCTGTAAAGGTTCGTGTGTGTCTGATGGGGGAAGTGCAGGCAATTTTCTATACAGCCTCGATCACAATGGAGAACAGATAAGGATGCGTCAGTGACTCATGATCATGATCTCCTGTGTGTACAGTATCGCCCAAGCATCTGCATGATGATGAGGAGAGCGGAGGCTGCGAGGGCCCGCACAATGCTGCATGTTTAGATCCAGTCGACTGCTGAACCTATATTGTAATAGCACCGTCACTTCATTTTTCTTCCTCCTGCCTCGTCCTCTCTCTGATGAAACGCTACTGTGCTCCTGTCTGTTCCGGTTTCTGCGTTGTCACCCCATCTCTCTGAAAGGACGGGGTGTCGTGTCGTCGCTGAAAATGAAAATGAAAGTGGGTTCTGCTAGACACTTTTTTTACACTTGGCAACTGCCAAATGCTGATCGTGAGCTGATTACCACTACTTGCCAAAACTTGTCAGTGATTAACTTATTGGGCTGAAACTCTTATGGCTCGAGCCAAATATACGGCTCATCTCACTCTGAGCCAAGACAGATGCACCCAATGTACAGGGCGAGAACAACAACAGGGGAGACGCTTTTGTATTTGCTTAAAAATCTTGACGTTTGACAATGCACTGAGTATCTTTGTGCATCTTCTGTGAACAGTTCAACACTGGGTCACTCAAAAAAAAAGACGTTTCGGCCTTCAGCACAACATGAAGGCCAGAGATTCAGCTGAGTAAAGTCAGCTTGGCCCTTCACTCCCAGTCAGAGCCCCAGTCCCTCTGTCTACTGAGAGCCTCCTGTTACCAGTTCACTCTCAATGCTATCACCATGGAAATTAACCTTGGCGGGTCCCGGGGAGCAGAGCTGAAGTGTGCACGTGTGCATGTGGCCCATGTGTCGTGCTGAGTCACACAAAAACCACCGAACAAGATGAACCGAGTGAGAGAACTCCAGTCGATCTGGTACGTTTATTTCTTTCTTTATTACCTTGTTTGTACAAGCCCTTTGCTCTGTTTAGCTCTCTGCAAAGAGAAGTTCTAGTATATTTGCATGGAGATAAACAAAACACATTATCTCAGCACATTTACTAAAACACTTTGGCTAGCAATCAAGGACCGAGCAAAAGATTCATTTACAAACACTGGATCCACTGACATGATGTGTTTATATGATATTACAGCAAGATCCACAGAGACCACATCAGCTCATAATAGGTTAGGTGGGACTTGGGGTCTTAGTATTTTAATTCAATATCTAATGATTACCACTCAGTGTGTGTTGTGCTCTGTTTGTGTTTTTTGCTTTTAAATGTTTGCTTCATTACTGTAGAGCACTTTTTAAAAATGAAATCTCTTTTGTCTAAACCCAGACATCCTGTAATATATCAAACAGCATAAATATGCCTATATACCTTTACATCTGTACAACAATATTATTGTATTACAATAATCACAGATGGTCCACAATGCAAGGGCAAGGATTTTTTTAACAAGAATAAAATAAGAAAAAAACGATACCCGAGTCTTTCTTCCAGACCGTATCATCTCATATTCACGACATCTGAGCATTTGCCGATGTCAGCATTGCCAGTGATGCCCCTAAAATGTCCTAGTTGGCTTTTGAAGCATCATCAGAACCAAGACATGCACATCGTGTAGCGTGTTGCACTACGCATTCTACACGTCATACAAATGCGATTGTTCTACAGGCTCAGCGTGTCAGCTGCTTGCATGTGTGGCTCCTCATCAGACAAACAGTGGTATGAGGATCTTTGACATCCAGGATCATGTGTCAGAAGCAGAACACTTCAGCATAGAGCCAAGAGGACAGCTGTCCCCTAGAGGAGGGGGAAGAGGTCTGCCGGGTCCACCGTCGCTTGTTAGGATTAAGTGGAGCACAACAGTCAGTGTATATGGATGCTCAAGAGTACCAGTTAAGTATAAAGCACAATGGAGCACTTGTTTTTCAGTAATATGGGTTATGCTTTTGAGCCATTTATGTCAAATACAAATATGTTATTGCTTGCTGGGTTGAAGCAGCAAGCCATGTCCTTCTGAATAAGCACCGATGGCACAGTCATGCTCAATAAATGTCAGTGCGTTTCCATGCAATGTTAAATCTATGACTAGGCTGTTTAATTGGACTACTGTCCTTGTCGCAGTATACAAGCACTTACAGGAATCTTTGTCCTACATGCCCCCTTTCAGCATAACCTCAGTCTCTGCATCAGTACAAAACCGTGTGCCGGTCAGGATTTGTTTTTCTCATCGTCGTCTCCTGCTGTGTACCGACTTCCTCTGTTATTTCCAGGTCAAAGGTGAGAAATGTGGAGCATGGGCAGAGCACTCAGGCCAGCTTGAGTCCGACTGAATGTTTATATGCAGTAATTGGATTCCCAACTGAATTATCTGGGTGCTTTAATCCAAATTATGAGAAATTTAATTTGGTACAATTTTAGTCAGACAAACAAGTTATGTATTTTGAATGTGGTTTTGGTCGGAGAAACACTATTCCTTTCTTTCGAACGTCATTTACTGCCGCTATTAAATCACCACACCATCACAGACCTTCAATAACATTGCCACTGCGGCCTGATGTTTGCAGAGCGCGATGAGGGATGCTGAAAACGCCACAGACGTGCTCAGTATAAGAGTGTGTTGCTGCAGGGTGCAATGCCACGCTGTGCTGCGCTATAATTCATAACACAGGCTGATGTTGTTCAAAACAGTGTGATACATTGTGCCATTACTCTCACGGCAGGGCTGGAACCTACCATGCAGGGGCAAGGTGTTTCGGGCACAACGTGGCCACCACAAACTCTGCTTAGTGTCCCAACATCACACTCGCCTCCTTAACGTCAGCAGGAGGGGCCACTATAGCACACAGTAAGCTGTATTATATTACTAATAATAATAACAGGAAGTATTTAGCGCTATTTTTATGAGCCATCCCAACAGATGCCAGCAATGCCTAACCACACTACTCACTTTTCACTTATAAAAACACAGTTTGAAGCTTTTCTCATGATTAAAACAAGATTTCGGATTGTTTCAGTTTCTTAAATGTGAATATCTTCTGGTTTCTTTGCTCCATATAACAAGACATCATTAAAAACAAAATCATTTTTGGTTTGCGGACAAAACAACACATTCGAGAACATCATCAGTTGCGGGTTTGACAAACACTGGTCAACAGTTGTCAGCATTTTTGTGACATTTTACGGGCCGAACAATATAATAACAACAGATGAATCGATTATGAAAATACTTTCTAAAACCAAGTAAATATCTACAGAGGAAAGATTCAGGTACCTGTTTTATTTGCACGAGCATGGCCGGTTTACTTGAATGGTCACTCGATAGATATTTTGAGGCGTGTAAATATAGATACAGATCATTGCAGCTCTTGACACATATAATTAGAAAGTGCTGAAATGAGAACTCAGTCGTATATATCTGCCGCCTCTTACCCCACAGACAGAATGGGCCACTCCACTCAGAGAATTCCACTTCACCGTTGACCCCTCCTGTCTTCACTCGGACTGAACAGTGTGTGTGCATACTGAATTGGACTTGAGAGTCTAGATGAAAATTCTGCCAGGTATTTGACTGCTGGCAGGGTGAGAGACAGCTGTGTATATATTAGTGTGAAAAAGTCAAACCATTTAACTTTTTGTCAAGTGCAGCAGTGTGCAGAAAGCACACACTCACTCACACGCTCACCTAAACCTAACCACAATTAACATCTCATTCTAATATTAACCACAGCCTCAGAAATGAGGTCCCACCTCATTAGGATCACACCTTAGTCCTGACAAGGTGAGCGGTTACATCAAACACGATCCTTAAGAGGTTAAAAAAAAAAAAAAAACGTATACACACGCACAATCCAGAGGCTTAAATGTGCACACAGTTTCCCTTCCTCTGTCTCTGGTTCACACTAGAGCTCAACACTAAGGAAAAGCAAATAAAAATGAATGTCTGCGTAGACATGCGAGTCTCCCAGAAGAACAAATGGCCCGTCCATAACTAATATGTTCTGTTCTGCAGAGCATGGAGTAATAGGGCTCGAGTGAAACGACACAGATCATTAATCACCACGACTATTTGAAGCTTTGTTCTGCTCAGTGCTCAAATCAGTCCAACTGTAGCTTATCAATTACTGTATTGAAGGCCCAGGAGTGGAGAGGGAATGCGGACAAATTAATATAATGGACCGGAGTACAAATTATTTTTATAGTTAGCACAACCCTTGGCCTTGTCTTCGATATCGACGTGACATGAAAATATCTCTTTGTGCCTCATCATAAATAAACACAGCCATGGCAGCCTCATTACAGGCAAATCAATATCATTTGTTTGGATGAAAACGGCTCGCTGGCAAGCAGATGATGGGGTTTTTTTGGGATCAGGGTAACGCCAGGCCAGTGTGGGAAGACATGATGATGGGAGAATTAACAACATTAATCACTTTAGCCAAGAAGATTATCTAGTCTTGTGTAATTAGAAATCCCCCATGGGGCCAAAGAGCAAGAGCAGAGCATGAAGGGATATACTGTGCGAAGCTGCCCAGCACCACCTCACTTAGCAGTGAAGTTAGAAAAGGTCAGAATTCTCAAATTTAAACCTGAAAACATGCCTTACCCTAGAGGGAGCCGGATACTGAGAACATAGTGTGTCTTAACCCAAAGAGTATTAATAGACAGGGGCTGGTATATTTAATTAATGTACAGTTACTACATTGGATCGTCAAAGTAGAGCTGTGGTGTTTATGCATTACCACCAGCCTGGAAAATCCACATCAGCAAAGATGTAGCAGAATGCATAATAAACAGGGAGACTCATCTACCTTAAGTTAAACATTCACTCTCTTTTTCTACCCACTCTTGGGGGGGAATTCTCTCTCTCACTATGAGCACCAGCTAGTCGCACGGGGAAATGTCTGCACCAAATGTTTTCTGGAGGTTTCCATTCATATAGGCAGCGCGATATCATCTGGCTCATGTGTTCACAACAGTAGAACAAGCACAATTCCTCTGAAGGATGCTTCAAGCAGCCCTTATACATCTAGAATCATTTTCTAGTGTCTCAGATCAAAGGCTTTTGCACAGCAGATATCATTCACACACTAATAACAGCGAGAGAATTTCACTAAGCAATATTGCAGCAATTGTTACTGAGGTCAATCTTTTATTGTTGTTAATGGCATGATATTAAAAATTAGAAATATTCAAATAAGCAGCACTGGGCCTGTTTACAAAAAGGGTCTTCCTTAACGCTCCATCATGCCGTCTGGATTTATTTTGATTTTCTGGTTGTAGAATTCTCAAAAAGTGTCCACTGAGTGAGTGCTTCTCCCTCTTTTTCCAAGGCAACTCCATCTTTTGATATCTAGCAGTTATTTAACTGTTTAGGAATTACAGTACTGAGGAGCTGGGGAATCTTGTCTGTGATTGGACGGTCGTTCCGTGGAAGTCTACCATAACGACAAATATATATATCTCTCTCTCTCTGCTTTCCTGTAGATTTTGAAAGAATTTTCTAGATATCTTAAACGGTCTAGGAGTTATGGTAATGAGAAGTACCCACGCCAATACTCATCCTTATTCTCTTAATTACATCGTGCATAATGAGAACAGTGAGGGTGCAGCAAAATGCCAAGTTATTCCTAATTATATGCCATTTATTTGCATCACTGTTATGACTTCTAAATCTGCTCTGTTCCTGTTGATTAAACACAACCCTCTGCCAACATTAGCTAAGAGACCCTTCCTTTCATCTTTCAATTTGATTTTCTTAACAGCATCTTGAAACCATCGCATCGTCAGTAGAAAGATAATAGGACCCCTCTGCTGTTGCTTCCGAAATGGATAACCTTCAGCAGGTGTCAGAAGGGTAGAACACTGCCAAGTACATTCCAGGAAAAGTGGATCAGATACAGCCTCAATTTTTCTGTAATGAAAAGACACATGTTGTCTTGGCCCCTTATAGAGACAAACACACCATGAGATTTGTTCAAAACAGCTTTTGAAAACGATCATTCCATTCTATCCTTCCAGTGAGATGTGAATCTGTTTATCTCCATCTTTATTTTCTGGCTGGTAGCAAATATAGTAACCTTGGGTTCTTCAATTGACGGACAACTGAATAATCAGACGAGAATCAATGCTGAACAATTGATTCTAGTCAACAGTTCTTGTCAACAATCGATTGACAAGGTATTTGACTGCCAGCGGTCAAATACCTGGCATACTTTTCGTCTAGCGGGAATGAAAACTGAGCTACAACACATCCAGTTGTTGCTAAACCCACAGGCCTCGAGTCAGTGTTGAGGAGTCGACAGGATGCAGCTGGAACACCGAGATGCTAAACTACGGTGGTTGAATCCTGTGAGAACTTCTGCTACAATGTGTAATGAATATGATACGGAATGGTCCACGATACCAATAATATCACAATACGATGATTCTTCTGTGATAATCAATATGTCGCAAGACAACCATGTAGCGATACATCACAATATCTGTCTAACTGAAGAAAACATTTCTCTACTTATTAACAACAGAGTGCATAAAGTCTATGTATTGAACATCTATGGGGCATCTCTTAGCGCAGCTTTCTCCACTTCTTCAGCCTGGTAACTTCCGCCCAGATATCCCTCATTTATCTGAGCAGTGCCACCGCGAGGAGACATGGAGTAGTGACGCCTTGTGAGTGAAACATCACAATACTAGGCAGCTGCATGGTTCTGAGTGTATAGTTTAAAGCAACAGTCAAACAACAGGAAATAGCCCCAATCAGGATCCATGCCTGGCTGGAATATTACCCAGGTGATTTACACAGACTGAGATATACTTGACAGCGGAGGGAATTTTTCGGCACTAGAGAACCACTCTCTCCCGACAGCCAGCTCTCTCACAGGCATAGCAAATCTACAGGGACGGAATAAATCTTAGGAGGGTGAAGTGAATACATGATGTAGGCAAGAAAGGAGTGGAGGAGGAGGGGTGATAAACCTGTGAGTAACACATTTATCCATATGACAAAAAAACAAAAAGCACTTTTTCCTCCATCTTGGCGTTTGATTGGTCACAGAAGTGATTTTGAGTCCCAACATTTTAGAGAATTAATGTGTGAACCCTTCAGTGTACACTTCAGTTGTTAATTTAAGGAAAGCATTGCCAGTTCATACTAATCACTACCCAGAATGCACTGTACAGAAATATGTCATGCAGCCACCAAGGAGACACATTCGGCCTCTACTGAAACAAAAATACACTTGTACTGTCAACTCAAAGTGCAGATGTACATTAGCAGTTCCTTATTCATGCACTGCCACTTCACTGCAGGTAATAATGATTCAGCAAGCCTTAAATTACGAAAAGAGCCATTAAGGCAACATTCATTTGAACTCCAGCAAGCATATCCTATAAGTCAAGTAAATGGGAGACAAGAAAAACGAGACGAGATTGAGAGGTGGAGCACATACAAGCGTCTCTCAAGAGAAGACAGCAGTTACATTAAGTTGTAAAGCGATCCACCGGGGTTGAAGGCGAGGTTAACATAACAGAACAGGACACAATGAGGACGTCTGGAAGGCAGTGTAATTGAAGAAGAGTAGAAAGACTGAGCACACACTGTGTGGAGGGGAGGCAGAGGAAGAAGATGGCGCCTGCCTGTGATACTGTTAGTTAATGCCAACATCACAGCCCATTTCTGCTGGGCATAATACGTGATGATAAAAGTCTGTATTAACCTTGGCGATGCCCACGTTTGATTCACTTGGGGTTAGGGTCAACTGCTGATAAGCAGTCATTTCCTCTGGAGATGGCAGAGAGGACATTACAAAACATAAACTTCAGCACATAAAAACGCCAACGTTTGTGTGGGTCATTGGGGCATTATTATAGCAAAAAGTGTTGCAGCCAAATTCTGATGACCTTGGAGGTACACGGTAATATTACAAGGAACTTAAAGGTCCAGTGCGTAAGAATTAGTCACATCTACTGTAATGGTGAGATGGCAGACTGATCATTCACTCCTCCTTTTCCCAAGCACAGCAGCAAACTATGATGGCCTTTGCATGCCAGAAAGGAAATTACTCTTCTGCACTGGCATAGAAAACCTGTTTTAAAGCAAGATGAATTGTCTGTTTGGGCTGCTGTAGAAACACGGTGGTGCAACACCTCAAAGGTTAAATCTAATGGCGCTTTTCCACTCTACAGCTGGAGCGCCGCACAGCTCGACCCTCCGTGGTTTGGTTAGTTTTCCATTACTCTAGTACCGCCTCAACGTGGGCAGGGTCATCATACCACGGCTGCACGGAAATGCCTTGACGTTGTTTCATTTGGGACACAGACACACAAACTAGTGTACTGAATCGTTAGGATCAGTTAATTAAAAAGATAAGATCAGTACTTCCTGCATGACCGGAGCGCAGACTCCATCTGACACAGTCGCTGATTTAAAATATACGGCTGAACGGGTTGTGCTGGGATATTAAAAATTTCCTGTTAAAAGTTTGAGATAAAAACATGTTTTCCGGATTTTTAAGTCTTTTTAACTGACCTACAGTTCAGCATTGTTCAGTTTGAGTCCTGTGTCGGGCAACGCAGTCATGACTCTCTGACCAATCAGTGGCCGGCAGTCTGTTGGTATCACACTTAGTGTCGGCTGAGCTCGCTTGAAACCTCACCAGAGCATGGAAAAGAAAAAAGCTGAGTAGAGTCGAGCCGTGCCGTGTCGAGCTACAACTCTATAGTGGAAAAGCGGCATAAGGCCAGGAAAACAAAACCCCTTAATATTACACACTGGTCCTTTAAACAATAAAGAGGACTCTTCTTTAAAACAAACTGAGACGGGAAATTACACTGAGAAAAAGGAAATTGTTAACACCTACCTTTAAGCTGGTCAGCCACCACACTTTGTCCTATTCTCTCAGTGACCTGTCCATCTTCCTGCAGGTAGCGGTCATCCAGGAAGTTGGCGGAGGCCTGTGATAAGTGGACCTTCCCTGCTACCCCCAGCTGCTCCATGAGGTTGGCCAGGTTGACATCATTTGACCACACATCAAACTTGAAGCGTTTCATGCCCAGGATACCACACAGCACAGTGCCAGTGTGGACACCTACCCTCATGTTTACCATCTCCCTCTTTTCCTGGCAAAACTGCTCAATGGCTTGGATCATGCCCAGGCCCATTTCCACACAGCAATAGGCATGATCCGGTCTCGGCTCAGGACAACCAGCCACACAGTAGTAACAGTCTCCTAAAGTGCTTATCTTTTCACAGCCAGTGAGCTCACAAAGTCTGTCAAAGCGTCCGAACAAGTCGTTCAGAAGCCCCACGAGAGCGTGCGCAGATTTGTTGGCAGACATTTTCGTGAAGCCCACAATGTCGGCAAAGAGGATGCTGACAGGCTCCATTCGTTTCATGTTGAAGGGTCTGAAGATTATCTGGCCTCGGGGGATGGAGGTTTTCTTGCGCTTGTTGTTTTTAGGGCTGGAGATGGCAGCTGCTGCACCACTTGTAGAGTATCGTTTAACCGAATTATCACCTATCTCTTCGTCGCCCTGCTTCATCAGCTCATCCGCCACGATTCTGGGCATGACCGAGTGGATCATTCGCTCCTTCAAGGCTTTCTCCACCTCCAAATCTTTGCCATGCATTATAGCTTGCCCCACCTTCAGGAAGGTGCTGCGTGACCGCACCTCCGACATGATGAACAGGTGGATGCCGATGGCGTGGGCACAGAGGTGGAGCAAGGCTTTGGCGGGGCCCAGCCAACTTAGTGTATCCCAGTCTGTTAGGGAGGTTATACTCCAGCTCTCCTCCACCTGAGTTAGGTGCAGCCAGCCCAAACTCTCAAATAAAACGGAGTAGAAAAATCCAAGCAGGACAGAAGCATAGAGGCGAACATGGAGGACACTGTACAATAAAAGAAGAACCTCCATACAGAGGGAGAACGTTCCAACAGGAGACAGACAGGGGGCCCAGGTGTCCCCTCCAACAAGCTTGTCATAGGACAGGTTGTATGTGGGTCCCATGCCACTGAGCTCCTGTACGTCAAGTGCAGTGGGAGAGTCAAGGTCCCTGAAGCCTGATGTCTGGATCTGGGGTGCCAGTGTGAGGACGAAGGTTACGACAATGAGCAACAGAGATGCTTGGTTGTAGAAGCGCGAGTAGAGCCTAGTAAAAGTTAAGAGGAAAAGGAGGAAGCAGAAGAGGAGGAAGGACGCGGTTGGAAGGAGAAAGATAGTCCTGTTACAGCGGGAAGGGTTGGCAGCAAAGTACAGTCCCCAGAGGCAGCCAGAAGCAATCAGGTAAGAGAGGACGTAGCGGAAGCGCCGCTGGGTCTGAGGGAAACAGCGCTCTCTACAGGCGTCCTCCAGGATCGAAGAGTCAAACTTTGGGTCCCAGAAATGACCTGCGGATCTCTCAAAAAGCTGAGGCATCTTCCTGTGTGAGCGAAAGCTCCGGACTGTTGGCTTCCTGACTCCAGACTCACCAGAGCTGCAGCTCGACGAGATGCTGTACTTGCAGTGCTTGGATCCCCCGATCAAGCCTCCCCCGATTGAACCGAGCGGCCCGCCTCCATGCTTGTGTTTGACGCCGCTGCCAATCCTCACCGAGACGCCTCCATCTCCACTTGAGTCACAGCTCACTTCTGTGTTGTGAGGCAGCAGTTGTTGATGTTGAGGAGATGCCATGTTGATTATCAGTCAACACAGATGCAAACACTGTGCTGAGGGGCGTCTCAGTAACCCTTTAAAGTGACAGTACTTTAAAGGGAACATGAATGGAAAATGTAAGGCAAAAGTATTAGATCAGTGTAAAGCAATTAATGCTTTCATGGAAAGAAATTCCAGCGAGCAGTGAAGTGGCAGGAGAGACACTATCAGAACTTCCACAGATTCTGAGTTGTTCGTTATTGCCACTCTTGACGTCAGTCCCTGCATTCCTCTATGTTCCCCTGTGTTTTGACGCACTTGAGACTGCAAGGTTCACTCTCTGTCTGCTGTGTTCCAGTCCAAGTCCACTCAGCTGCCTGCTGCACGCCGCCAAATCACTCATTGGAAAAAATATGTGAACTCTGAGGAGAAAAGTAAAAAATACAAAAGGGAAGTTGTGAACACTTAAAGTACTTGTTTTTTTCTGCTTAAATAAATAAAAAAAGGGAATATATCAACTGTTTTCTCTCTGTAAACAGGTAAGATATGAATCAGCTGTTTGCTGTGGTGGTCAATTAAAAAAAAACATACCATCAACTTTCCATTTTCAGGGCGCAGGTCAAAAAAAAACAAAAATCTTCTAGTCCTCCACACATGCTCCTCGCCTCAGGGCCTAATCACAGCAGCTCCCGTGGACGCAGCCACGTCCTTTCCTGACTTTACCCTCCGGAATCTCCGCCGTCGCCGAGTCTCCACGCGCTGACGGGATCACGTCTGCGGGGGAAAACATGAATGAGACGCAGTACTCAAAACACACTCAACTATATTTGCTGGAAAAAAAAACCTGCTTCTAGGGAATGAATGCACTGTCTTGGCTCAGTGCTGCGTCTGTGTTGCTTATATTCACGCACACTCACGCGCCAAATCACAGTCACAGTGCGCGGCACAAAAACATCCACATTTGTCCAGAGGTGTTGTGACCACGGAGGTTACGCGCTGGATTTACTCAGTGCCAATCGAGGGAGAGTTCAAATGCCGTCCACGGACTCCCTGCCTCTCTCTGGAGGAAAGTTTGCTCGTGGCAGCTTGGTCATCCTCTATTGGCAGATGTGAAAACCCACAGAGAGTCGCGTTAATTTAATAGTCTCCACCTCCGCTCCACGAACCCCCCCCCCCACACACACACACACACACACCACCACAATCCCTGCGGGTCACAACACAGCAGTGCTACCTTGGTCCAGCCTGCGCTTTAATTGCTTTTCATGGAGAATATCTTCATGCCTCCTTACACCTGTCCTTTTCACTCCCGAGACAAATGGGACGGATTACGGCTGCAGCATAGTCCAGCCTTCCCGTCCACGGAAAAACGGACCTGTCTTATTTATCTGTCTGACCTTCCGTGTGCGTCGACACCCGCGTGGAACCCCGTGTGCGCGACTGTCCAGGCGCAGTGGGCGACAACACCGTGGCCGTAACCGCCACCATCTTCTGTGCGCTGAGTGCGCTACTGTCCAGCCACGAATAGCGTGTGTGCGCGCGAGCGTTCCTGTGTGTGTGTGTGTGTGTGTATGTTAAACTAAACTCGTTTCCGTTAGATTCCTTCAAAATAAAACCCTCATATGCAGTCATTCTTTGTCTAGTTCACCAAATCATCACTGTTAATTGACACTCATGTTACTGCGTTTTAGTAGTATTTCCTCTAATAGATAATTATATATTCTTTTTCTTTTTTTTAAGAATAAAACTGATCAAATCTGTTGTGATTTCAAGATAAAACAGCACCAACAATGACTGTGTATCAGGGCTGCAATTCCTTCATTAATCATTAACTATTTTGATATTTGATTCATCAGTTTCAGTGGTGTTTGCCTAATTTCTCAGGTTTATCATCCTGTTGTATGAATATTGATCTTCTGGTTTATCGTTTGACAAACCGGAAAAACAGAATATCTTTGGTTTGTGGACAAAACAAGTCGTTTAAGAATATCACCATAGGCCAAACTAATCATTTGATTAAGGAAATAATCAACCAATTAATTGATTAATTGAAATTAAATTCAACCATTCAGTATTAAATGAAATGTTAAATAAATAGTGTCTTGTCTATTTGCCCCATATGACACACACTAGAAAAATGTGAATTTTCAGCATTTGACATTTTACACACTTTGGGCCAAACAATTAATCAAAAAAAAAAAGTCATTAGATTAATTGATCATGAAAATAATGTTAGTTAGGGCCTATTTTAATTTTTTTTTTTTTTTTTTTAAAATGCCATTATTGGAAGTGATAATAATACTTTGTTTTGATGTTTAATCCTCGCTGTACATTTATTTCCTGAAGACTTACTCTATAACCTCAACCAAAACTATACTGGCCTAATCCTAAACCTTGACCCTAGAACTCAACCTAACCTGACCTCAGCCTAACTTTAAAACATTTCTTCACCTTAATATGTTGTAATTATTAAATGTAATAATTACATGACTAGATTTTTGTCTCCATAAGCAAGACAAGTACCCATGACTGTTTAAAAAGATTTAGGTCTCCCCAACATACATACACGCAATTATTAAATGTTAAGATCTACCTGGCAATAAAGTAGATTAAACAACAAAACAAACATTTTACTAATTTCTTTCTACCTTTCTCCAAAGCCATATTTTTTTTTAAAAAACCCGGGCTGCATTTCAATGTTTAAATGCACATATTGTAAGTCACTTTGGATAAAAGTGTCTGCTAAATGACATGTAATGTAATGTAATTTCAGGAAATAGTCACTGTACAAAATCAAAAGTAAGAAGCAAAACACATCTCAAAATCACAGATTACAAGAAGCATCAATGGTTTATTTTGAAAACCTCCTGCTCGGGTGTTTGCTGTTGCCTGGATGCTGTCTGTGTTTTGGCGAGCACAGAGACAGGAGCAGGGAAGGCTGAGTGTTTACGGGAGGGGGACTGTTGAGGTACAAGTGCACACACTTCAGAGGAAAGGGAACGACTAGCCTAGCCTGGTCTATTTCTGGGAAGGGTGGGGACGTTGTTGACAGCCATGTGTACAAACCTTCCTTCAGCTCACTGATGAAACCCTGTCACTTTTACAGTCTTTTTCACCAGGGAAGACTGTATTATTTCATTTCATTTCACTTCCCTTTGAGAGAAGAAAGAAAGTCTAAATTACTCAGCTGAAATAGAATAATTGCTCTGACTGAATGCACACTAAAAGACATGTTTGATACAAACCGACTTTGGACAGAGACGATATGAGCAACGCACGAGAATGAAGAACCTGCAGCTTTAAAGCTTCAGTCTTTATTCTCAGTAGAGAGAACTATTAAACAGCAGGGCCCTGTTTTCAGCAGTGTGGCTTCACAGTGGAACTGTGTATTGAGAGGGACTGAGCACACTCTGTTGCAGCAGACCTGCCGCAAACACTTATTCCTTGTGCAACGAATGAAAACGCTATAGTTTTATGACTTAAGAATGTGCAAAAGTGGACTTTTGCACATCTATCTCAGTATGTATTATCTTTGTATTTATTAGTGCATCTCTCTTAAAGCTCCACTGTGCAACATCTGCAACCCCAGACTTACCTCACACCTCAGGTGAGCCCGCAGAGCTTCCTGAAAGGACGACTCTAGGTCCATATTGCGACCCTTGTCTTTCAACATTTGTTTCGGCATCTCACTACCTCGCTCAGAGAACAAGGGTTAGTGTCTTGACCTAAGGTTTGTGCGGTAAAACGGTTCACTCTGTGTCTCCACAGACACTCAACTAAAACACAGACCAAGTTGCGTGGCTTACATTCACTTTGCCCCTCCCCACTTCCGGTCACGGCAAACTGTTGGTGCAATGCAGCAGCAACAGGATAAAGCTATTCTCTCAAACCTAAAAGTAAGAAATTTTGGAACAGTGATGTTACAAATGTGAAATCTAATTTCTATCTCACATTACAGGTATTGTTATTTCTATCAGAATAACCACAAGGTCTCACTCCTTGGTCAGTCACAAATGTTTATTCTTGATGATCAAGCTTCCAAAAAAAAAAAAGAAAAGAAAAGCGGGCCAAGATTAATTTAATTTACTAAAACAAAACAAAAAAGTGAATCAACAACTGCTTTAATGGGACACACATCCATTCCGAATCTAATTCACCAGTAAATTAAGATATCTGATACTGAAATATACCAAAAAGCACAAGCACACAACGCCATCAGCCCAAGCTTGAACTCCACTGAAGACTGCTGCATCATGGGGGCATTTGTCTCCACTCTAACTTTTTACACATTTACACAGCACTCTCTAGTGGGCATGTCCTGGACCTGCAGTGTGAGCATAACAAACACACCCTGTGGAAAACACTCACTCTCAGAGAAACAGAGGAAGATAAGCAAAATGTGACTTTCAGTTTGTCAGTTATTATCATTATGTGCTTCAGATTTTAGTTGGGGAAAGCTGTACAACATGTAGGTAAGTGAGGGAAGACTGTTTTAAGCAAATTTAAAGGGTTTTTGTTAATGTGGAGTTTCTACTACTCCCCTGTACCTTGATTTAGGACCCCGTGTTTGTGCATTTTAGCAGACTGTTAACAGTTACCCCGTGTCTATCAAGAGGTAACAAAGTCCACCTACCTTTATGTCTCAAGCTAGTGATGTACCTGGCAGGGAAAAAAAGTGGTTGAACATTTTTATACAATTTATCCATACCATCATTCTGGGGAGTTCACTGAGGTAGGCTTTGATATGTTAAAGCATAGGGTCAGTATTTCAGGTGTTTTTCTTTCCTCCACCAGAGTCCTCTACTCTCTCTTTGACCTTTAGCACGGAGATTCACTGTCACAATAATGTAGTGAATTGTCAAATTCTGCTGCAGATGCGTTTAGTGCACAGATACAGAGCCTACTTCAATGCCCATTGAAAAGGTTTATACTGCAAATCAATATCAATAAATATGTCGCTATAGTTACAGCTACAATTCACTGTTACGGTCATTCTGCCAAAGATGCGGGGAAGCATAGGTTTGAAGGAAAAAGGGACATTTTTAGACAAAGTCAGAAACATTAAGAGGAGTGAAGAAGTGAAGCAGAACGAATACGCTGAAGACTCTGACCCTTGAACCCTGACCTCTGCGTCCATCAGAGTGCTCATTTCACAGGTTGTCAACAACCACGACTGATGAGCAAATAAAACTAAGGAAGAAAAGGCCTAAGTTCCTCATTTGCTGCACGGCAGGGCTGGTTCAGGTGTCAGCAGCAGGAGGAACAGTCACACGAGTTTGTTAGAAGGAAAGTTAATGCATCATCTATCATGCGGCACTAATGTTATCTGTTGAATGTTGGACACAAACACGAAGGCTTTGTATAGCACCCACAAAGGCGACTTCAAAAACAGCTTCTGAAGCATATGGAATTCATCTTCTGCAATGCGATTCTCAAGATTGCACCACATGAATTTTTCATCTTGGGTTTCTACATTTCCCATTTTATTCACATACAAGGGAGCTGGTATTTGACTTTTTGAGTCTCAGGATTTGAAATTTTTATTTGATCTCATTTTATTTTTCTTCATATCATTACTTCCTCGACACCAAGATCTCAGACAGTCCACTGTGATTGTGCGAGGGAGAGAGGAGGGCGTGTGTTGATCAGTGACACGTGTGTCCTTAAGCTGCCTTGTTAAACAGTTACTCTCCCTATCCCACTATCTGCCTTATTCCCAAAGTCCTAAATGCTCTTCCCCATATTATCCTGAGGAAAAAAACAAAACAAACACTAATCCCATCTCCTCTGTCTCCTCAACAATACAGGCATTCTGACAAAAGCAGGGTTGGCTATCACCAGACCCCTTCTCTTCACTTCCCTTTTCTCCTTACACTCCCCCACTTAAGTTATTTTGTGCTCCTCAGTTCTTTCGGTAGCGATTCTTTGGCTTCTCACCACAGCCGGTTGCCTCACAGGTGGACAGACCAGGCTGTTTGCCAGAGTTAATACTGCTCAGAAGAGTGGGCAGTTCATTGGTGATTGCCTTCTCAATCTTATCCAGCAGACAGCCTCCGATATAGGAGCACTGAGCCGACAGGGGTTTGAAGCTGGTGATTGGATTGATGCCAAAGAAGTCACGATAAGCGTCACGGTTGGGCAGGTCAAACTTGCTGACGTTGGTCTTGGCTAGAATGGACTTGAAAATGTAGAACTTGTCTGGGTCGTCCACAATCTCCTGAAACACTAGTTCAGGGTCGCTGAAGAAGCTCATCTTCTCTTTAAAGGTCTGGACATAGCGGTCCACCAGCAGGCCGTGGATGCGCACACGGATGCCATGCTGGCGGATGAAGGCAATCTTGTTCTCCATACGGTTTTCAATCACCTGGTTCAAATCTTCCAGGAGGGAGATTTCCTCTCTCTTGAAGAGCTCACGACTGGTGTCGGGCGCGTAGTCGTATGGCCAAAAGGAGCTGACATAGACACGAGGGGGTTCAGTCACATTGATGAGCGGGGCTAAGCTCCAGAAGAGTGCTCCATAGACTCTCATCAAGTCCTGGGTGACCAGATTGTCAGCCTTGTTTAGGATGATGCGGATCTGGGACTCGCGACCTTTCAACTGTCGGAAGAGCATCTCCAGCTCCAGGCCAACATCCAGCTTGGTGGGGTCAAACACCACAAAGATCAGGTCAGCACGGTCAATGAACCATTGGCAAACATCATTGAAAGGATAGCCTGGACAGAGGGAGAGAAATAAATAGCTGTCACCACAAATTACTGAGTTGTACCGGTCTGTTGTGTATTTAAATCTTGAATCGAAAGTTTTGGCTTCACCTCTTTCCTGCTGCTTCCGGTTCTCGATGATTCCTGGTGTGTCCACAAAAGTCACACGCTCCAGCAGCTTGTGAGGCATCTCAATACCGATCAGCTTTTCAAGGAAGTTTTGGCCAAACTTCTCCAGGGGCGAGAAAGAGCGAGAGCTGTCGGCAGCCATGACTATACCCTCGACGGAGCGGATCTTCTCCCCATGCGTAATAACAGTGAACTCAGAGGTAGTAGGCTCAGCTCCTAAAAACAAATGAAGGGAGTAAGAGAGGGAGACAAGAGCAGGAACAGTCAGAGATAGAAGCGGGGGGATGCATCGTGAAGAGCAAAATCGGTTTTAAGGCCAGCAGAGGTCTGTAACATACCTGTGTAGAGCTGATAGGGGCTGTCGTTCAAGCCCAGGAGGTAATTGATCATTGTGGACTTTCCAACGCTCCAGGGTCCCAGGAAGAGCACCATGGGTTTGGAGGTAATCTCTCCATCTGTCAGAGGAGAGACAACGGTGGTAAGATGACAATGAGGAAATGTTCAAATTCATCCCAAAAGAGACTTTCTCAGCTGCAGATAGCAGTTTCTCTTTGTTAACCTATATGCATGGTCCCAATTTTTGAATTGATGTCTCTGTTTATTTTTGTTTTTTAGGGATGAACTATACTTGGACTCTAGAAGACACCAAGGAGCACACCAGAGAAGCACTTCCACTCTTAATACAGAACACAGAAGGAAGACTTTGAAGACACATTGAAGCTGTTAGGCTTGTTTAATAGCACAGAGAGAATTGTCATAGAAAAGCTGCTGCGGCAAAGCGAGTAAACTGTGTGTCTCATAGCGAGCTGCCGTGTGTGCTGTGCGTGGACATAGTCGGGATGAGGGGAAACAGGAAGGAAGGAAGGAAGAATATTTAAACTGCAAAGAATAAAAAGACACAAAAGAAGAAGAAACAAACACTGACTGACCTTCACCACCTGTGTTCCCTCCTCAAGCCTGCGTGTCCTTTGCTAAAGCCAGGCCTGCACATGCATCCCCCTTCATATTTTATATCCGGACAGTACAACTCGATGCAATGTTTAAATAATGTAATTCATAATGTGCTGCCTAAACACCAGGATTTTAAGGCTTGTATGTTTGCACCACAGTTTTAATTTACATTTCTTCCCTTTTCATTCTTTAAAATTGGCTTTTGCCATTTTGAATGGATCAGTGGTTCACCGCCCCAAGTATGTTTCACTCCAAAGTGAAAAATGCTTGGAATTTCTGGCCCACAGAGAGATGTGTAGTAAAAAAATAAGTGTGGACAAATGAATGGGGGGGACAGGAGAGGGGCGGAGCACTTCAGGCAGTGCCATGCACAGGTAAGCTCCCCGCACACACCCACCTGTGGCTGATTCACCCAGGGTTCGTCCGGGGTAGGCTGTTAGATGAGGGGATGGGGCAGGACAGGAGAAGGAGGGTAGACCACAGAGAAGTGAAGGATACAGGAGGTGGATGAGAATGAGGAGAGCTCAGTGAAGGAGTGAGGTTTCTACAAGCAACAGGGGAAGGGGGGGTAGTAGAACAGTATGCACATACTGAAATCTATTGAGCCGTATGTGACGTAAAGGTACATACAGGCACGACTGATCAATAATTCCCTTAAATCTCTCAGCATAATGTACAGTAAATGAATTGTTGAGAGAGAATAACGTGCCAGCACCTCCTCTGGACTCTTTGACCAATCACAGGACAGTCCAGAGAGGGAGAGAAGCTCCCATTAGCTTTTTCCATGACAGCTACTCTGCATGGAGGTCCTTTGAGGTGCTGCAGAAAATAGAAAAGTAAAAAGGGAATGAGTCTAAAATAGAGTCAGAACAGAGAGCGGACTTCCCAATTAATTCATCTTAACGATCCACTCTTTATTCGGCGATCTTGCCTGCAACAGCTTTAATGTGTCACACAGATCAATAGATAATGTGCCTGAGTGGTGAAAGAATAAGGTGAATCTTTTTGCCTGAATAGTTTTTTATGCTTTTCTACTATGTACATACATAAATAAATAAATAAATAAATAAATAAATAAAAACACAAATAAACAAATAATATTTATGTGTTTAACACAAAGGATAACTGAGAAGTGTGCACGCCTACTAAGACTGGAGAGCCACAAGGGGGCGAGTTTTCTTTCACAGTGGGAAAGAAGAGCTCAGTGTTTCTCTCAGTCGGGAGCTTTCTTTACAGTTGGACTGGGACATTACAAAACTATTAGGGTAAGAAGAAAAGGGGAAGAAATAATAATTTTTGCATTTTTGTGTGAGACAAAAACATAGTACCTTTTCCTGGGCCATCTTTCGGAGTTTACTTTTTTATACTATACTATACTACTAGATACTAGACTATAAACTGAGGTGGACACGAAACATCAGCCTGCAAAAGCCCAAAGAAAATACAAAATCCTTCAGAAATGGGAAAAAATAAGAGACGTGACTATACTGCATACTGTATGCAGAGGGTGTGAATAGGATTTGTGTGTACAAACAAGTCCAGGAATAATTCAGAAAAGCAACTCAAACAGAGCAGCGAGCAGATGCAGCTGAAGCCTCCGTGTGATACCTGAGATCTCGTGCTGCCTCAGCTCATTGTACTTGTAGGCTTGTTCCATCGGCTTGATGGACGTGTGGTAGATCTTCCGCAACCTCTCCAAAGCCGCTGAAGAACAAGAAGACAAAGATGATTGGCACAGAGGGACAGTTTGAAAGTCTTTATGACCAGCTTCATTGTCACTTCTGTTAATTAACTATACAATAGGTATACATTTGCAAATAAAAAGGAAATTCAGCATCTATTGACCATCTTCAATCCTCACCTGCATAGTCTCTTGCTTTTTCCTCACTTGCGAGGCGCAGCGTCTCGTCGATGTGAGACTTGTCTCTTAGAACAGAGGTGACATCTTCTTCTTCTTCTGCAAAAACAACAACAAACACATTTAACCTGGCAGGAAGTGTATGTGCCTTAACTGTGTGATGAAGGAAAGCCCATAGAGGACCCACTTAGTGGAAACTGGGGTCATACATTTGCAATAAAGGCTTTGAAGGCCAATAAAGACATCAATCATCACATCCTGAGACTCGGTGTATATCACCACTGTTGTGGATGCAAGATATGTGCAGACATAACCAATAAAAGCTGGATGATAGGGCAGATCAAAGTTTACTGCATGAAATAAATTTGATAAAAATGATTGCAGTGTCCTTCAAGCACGGAAACATGACAGCTTCTTCTTCACCCTCTGCATGCACTACTAAACTATCAGTAAAGATCATATTTGGTGCATAATACTACATGACAACATGCAAAATAAACCTACAAAAGGGATGATAATGACAACAATACCTGCGTATACTACTATGTTTTTGCACCACACCTTGTGCATGCGCGTGTTAGAGAGGGAGAGTGAGACAGAATCCAAGAGAATGTATCCGCTCACCAGTGAGTCATGTCCACTTCTGAACATATCGGATTGCTTAGATCACAGCTGTTAGTACAATCAGCTCTTAATTTAGAACGCAAACGCCGAAAATAAACAGACAAAGACATTCGTTCGACACCTTTATGGCCTTAAAACAACGGCAGATAAGACTGATCGAGAGGGGGACTTCCCCAATTTCATAACGGGCTGGGTGGAGGCTGGAGGGCCGAGCAGTTGACTAAGTGCTCCCATTGGTAATGTACATGAGACATGTACAATCCTCTGTCTTTTCTCTTCTATATTTATCCACCTATCACACACCCTTCACACCGTGAGGTCTGTCCTTGTGTGCCCCGGTGTCAGAACAAGCCTCCCTCTTTAGCCTTACAGACAATCCTGCTTTGGACTGCATGTGGAAGCACCACCATATAGAGTTATTATAGTATATATAGTGTAGTTATTAAAGTATTTTGATGTTAGTGGTCTCCTGACCTTCCAAAAACAAAAACCTAACCAAAAGACTGCAGTCTCATAAAACTAAAGATAGACCACGTTCAGATGAAGAGGATCAGAAAGCATGAAGAGCTGGAGCTGTTGCCCCAAGGCACAAATCTGTGATCTCAGCTGGTGACTGACAGGGAAACCTGCTGTGCCCAGGTTACGCTGGGGCTTTAACTCACTGGTGTACAACTATACACACCATATATAAATGTACTTATTTGGAGTGGTTGTCTAGATGTGACAATTTACACACATCGACACACAGTCTGGCATGCTATAAAGACCAATCACTCCCACTGTTTTTGTTGTTGTTGTTGTTGTTGTTGTTGTGAGCTGCTTTATTGCAGTAGGTGTTTTTTCACATGAATGTTGTCAGTCTTTGTGAGGGCGAGGATTAACAGTTGTTTCTGCATAGAGAGAAACAAAGGAAGCCAGTAAGGTCGTTTAAACATTCCTTTAAACGTTCAATTATACTCTAAATACCCTTACTCTCACAGCTGTGGTTCTCATTTAAAATTCTACAGCATTTGAAAGCACAAATCCTTATACACATTAGTTAATTTTATGAAAAAATAACACCTGATGACTCTAAAATCATGTGTTTAGATATCAGATCATTCCGACCTAACAACAACGTTATACATATATATGTATACATATATATATATGCAAAATAAAACAACCGTATATTAGGATATACAGTTTTTAGAGGAGAGCAGTGTCATGGTATCCTGCTCCGTGTCCTGGAGAACAGCCATCGGCCACGTTGACGTTCTAGTGCTTCAGGCCAAGAGTTCGAATGGAACGATGAACTGGCAAAAAAACCAGTGGTGCATCAAATGACATGTCAAAACATCTGAGGCCAGTTTGTTTACAAGCCTGAAGCAAACCCATGTGTCTTATTACTGTGTTTACATTCAGTAAAATAAATGTGCCCGTCCTCTCCCAACACACACAAACACACATACACAAACTAATGCACACATAAACTAAGGCTTTAACTGAGACCCCAACAGTTGCCCCTTTGCCGCTCTGATGATTCTCTCCAAGTCAACCTGCTAAAAATAAACCTGTGTAATGTCGCTATCGCAGAGTGACAATAAGAGAAACCAATGAGTAATGCTACAATGCAGATTTTATTCTAGAGAATTTGCAGGGAAATGTGTCCTCTCTAAGGACCTCTTTAGATTCAAGTGTTTAAATAAATTGGAAAAAATCGGATTGGGGTGAAATGCCGGCTACACGCCTGTGAAAGCAGCTTGTGTTGACCCGCAGAAGTGACAAAAGTCACATCCTGTCATTACGCCCTCTGTGATACGTGACGATCGTTTTGTTAGCTGCCTTATATCACACTGAGCCAAAAGAAACAGTGGGCGAAGACCCTCCACAGGATGAGCAAGAGTGGGAGAAATCTCCCATCAGAGGGCACAAATGTGGCATTTGAGGAACAAATCAATCCTCGTAGCAGGCCTCTCGCTGCAGTGCACAGAGCGTACTCAAGCTTCTGTAACTTGACTCATTCAGAGGAGTCATGTCTTTTAACACTGGCCTCTTGAGTGGGCCTTAACTGCTGCGAACTTGTTAACACCTTCCGATCCAGTCAATCCCTGACAGAGTCCCTGGGACGGAGCTCAAAGATCAGAGAGGTAGTGTTGCCTTTGGACAGCAAACCTTGCATCAGTGCTCAAAATTAACCCTGCAGGCGCCAGGGGAGTTGAACCCCAGACATCTGCACCCAGGACCATGTGTCCTGGCTGAGCCTGTTGCCACCCAACCCTGCCTCAGTTTGGAGAAACATTCTGGTGGCATCTGCACATCCTGTAGGAATGCTGGCGATTTAAGCCCATCGTGGTCTCAGCGGTGTGGTAAGTCATGCCTCGATTATAGATTCTAACGTGGAGGCTAATGAATCATCAGAAATAATGTCAGTCAACGAGCGCAAGTGTGAAACCCATGTGCTGCTCAGCTCCAGTGAACTCCATGTGTAACTAAAATAATGCG
Organism: Solea senegalensis; assembly: GCF_019176455.1. Classification (NCBI taxonomy): domain Eukaryota; kingdom Metazoa; phylum Chordata; class Actinopteri; order Pleuronectiformes; family Soleidae; genus Solea; species Solea senegalensis. Next base: position 11,457,408 of record NC_058038.1, read on the forward strand.
TTTCTGTACCTCCTTTAAGGTCCAGTGGGTAACATTTAGGAGGATTCATAGTACCCGTAAGTATGTGCTTTAAAATAAAAAATAATTTTTGTTTCTGTAGCTTTAAAATAAGCCTTTTCGATGTATGTACTTTATGTAAGGGCCTTGCTTTTTTTATCGAGCAACTCGAACGTACAAATCTTTCATCTTTGGGAGCGGAAGCTATGAAAACAAAGAAGAAGTAGATCATTTTTGGAATGTGGAGGTCACTGTAGCTCCCCGACATGCTTGGGAAAGGGAGGAGTGAGAAAAGGTGCCGTTACAGTCTCACCACTAGATGTCACAAATCTTAACATGGTACTTTTTTTTAATAAATAACAGTCATAAACCTCAATCAGCTAGAGATTATAGTCTGAACTTAAATTGTGTATTATTTTTATTGTACACACAGCCAAGGAATACCTCAGGTATTATGCACTTATCTCTGCGAGTAAAGGTATGTCTCTGCATTATATAAAGGAATCCATGTCCTGTCTGAAACCTCAGGATCATGTTCTTCTTGCAGCACAGCGTGGGCAAATTGAATTAAACTGAACATGATGAGGGTAGCAGGCCTGGAACCCCCGAGTCAGAGGATTTACTCTGAGCATGGGGGATTGAGGTAACATTAACTGAAGGCCAAGTGGTTCAACTGGAAAGATCTGTGAAGAGGCGTTCAAATTTAAAGAGACAAGGATGAGATTTTTACGTAACCTTATTAATATAATATAAAACACAGAGAATCCATATTAGGTTTCTCTCAACAAAAACTAAATTAAGGATAATGAATTTGAAGTAAATAGTAAAAACCCCTATTCATACATCTCGCAGTGGTAAAGGGTTATGAGAAGAGTCAGCAGAGATTGTGCAGGGTGTGGTGAGCAAAGGCCACAAATGGCAACAGGTGGCGCAGCTTGTGGAACTAGTACTCCCCCATAGTCAGGAATAGCCCCACAATGGGTCAGAAAGTGAACAGAGGTGGGGGCAACATGGCTGCCTCCTATTTTAAGGCTTTGACTGTTGGGCAGTTGGACTGTACACTTGAATCACATAGGAGCTATTGTGCCATTCATGTAAAATTCAAATATAGTACTGATGGTTTTAAAACCCCTGACAGCTCGAGAAGAAGTGGCGTGGCAGCCTCAAAGAAAAGCACAAGGGCAAAGGCACTTTACACTGAGGCGCTGATCTGATTCTCTATTCCTGCTCTCCTGGTCGAAAGCCCGGAAAGGACGTCAGGTGTCCTTGAAGCTGTGTGAGTGTGGGGGATCTTGTCTTAAGGAAGGAAGTGTAGTAATGCAGTCGAGTGAGTACGATTGGTGTGTCCCCTCTACAACTACTATCAGAGGGATGTCCCAGACATGCCACATGCCATCACAGAGGACCACGTGACAGTGTGCCTTCAAATGTCCATGTCTCTCCTGCGGCCAAATATGTATTTGCTGTATTGGGAATGGATAATATTATATAAACCCCAGTTTTCTTTGTGCATTTTACACAGAAAATACACTGGATTAGCCCCTTTCACATTCAAACCCCATGTATGACATTGGATACAAATCACTGCTTGAGTCGTTAGTCGGTCAGTCAGAGCCATTCACACAACACCTGGTTCGTGTAGGGTTTCTAGCAACCCTATAATAAACCCCTATAGTTACTTTAGCAACCCATGTTTGCTGCAACACTGAGCAGTGATAGATCTTTTTAAAACCCAACAAATGGAACAATGTTTTGGAACCAGGTTGGTCATAAACCCCAATGGTGCAAAAAGCCCTTCTGATGTGTTCCCGCTGTGTTCACACTGCAAAACACTGTTACACGAGAACATGTCCCCTATCTTCTCTATAATGTTAACATTAACATTAAATAACAGCTTTTCTTGGGTCTGTATAATTCTCTCTGAAAGTCTATCAGGTCAAAGTGCTAAAAAACAAGCATTGTTAGCAGAGCAGCTAGCTTGCCAAACATGTTTAGCTAATAAACAAATCACATTAAAAAAAGGACATAAGAGGGAGGTCTTCTTCTCCAAAAACAAACAAAAACAAGGAAAAACAACAAGAACAAACACACAGGCCAGCATGCATTATTCACAACCTTTTAGCGCGAGCTCAAGTTTAGCAACGCATCTTTATGCTTATGGTTTTTCCACCCACTGTGATCAAGGGAGAAAAATGTGTTTATTTTATTAGAAAAATGAAAAATGACGGGTAAAATAAACTGATAAATTCACTTGATTTTCAACTTTCAGCCAGAATTAGGGCGCAGCATTGTGATAATGAGTTAAAGGCAGCAAATGTTTACGTAATCCAAAGCATTCGACTCATTCGAATCTAAAGGATTACCTTTTATGCGATGCGCATTACTTTGGACAACTTTTTAAATATGAATATAAATACTTTAGTGCTATATAAATACATTTGGATTGGATTACATTAAAGACATGTATTCTGAAGTGAAACACTGAGAATTAGATGAGATGAGAGTGTAATATTTCACAACATCAAGTTTATCGTGCCTATAGACTCTACAAATTATACACAGACTCTATTAAAATATAGTGTCGTATAAGGTGTTAACATTTCTGTTCTGCAATGGAAGTTCAGGCGGCCTGATAGCATACTGATTTCATGTTCCTTTAGAAGAAAATTAACCTTTCTGCTCCGCTCATTGTCAGAGTTCCTGACTGAGACTGAAGCAATCAATAACACAAAGAATTGCACGGCAAGTGGTAAGAAGTTCATGACTTTCATAACTTGCAGGTATCAGAATCCAAGCCAATCCATGCTCTGCACACATCATGCTCACAATGTTTAAGGTCAAGGGCTACTTAAAAGACACCTTCGTGAGCATTCAGAAGAGATCTATAAAGGTATGAGCTGCAGCCACAGCCAGGCCCCTCCTGCCTGGAGAATGCATGTCCCTATAAGGACAACTGCTGGGAATAAATTGCGATTGTGACAGTGCAGAGTGACAGCAGCTGTGCAGTGTATCTAAAGGGACGCATGGGGCAGAGAGGGGTGAGGAGTCAGGAGGGAAGGGGAGTCAAATGGAGGGAGGAACTGTAGTGGATAGTGTTGGGTTTCAGGAGGCCTTCCAATCTTAGACACCTGACAGCAGCCTGGAATATGGAGGCCTGGCCTCGCACTGTGGAGCTGAACGCTACCCCCAAGGACAGACAAGGGTAACAGCAGTAACAGCAGCTGATCTAGTCCAGAACCACAGACGAGTCCACAATTTTAGAATGGCCAGTCTGGGAATAAAGTGCTGTCCCTATGACAGGCAACTCCATAGTCATTGTGTGACTGACATAATTGCTGATAAGGATGACTTCTGGGTTTGGAGAAAATCCTTCAAACCAAACTCTACTGACATATGTCCAAAAGAGACCAAACCAATGAATGCCGAAGTTAACTGAGGAAAAAAAGCAAGTGTCAGGTGTCCACTCAATCTCTAAAGTGAGCATTTGTCTCTCCTTGATTGGACTAAGATTTTCCATCAGCTGGTGTCATGCATTAGGACAGCTGACGTGCTGTCACAGAAGAGACTGAACTCTGGCTAGAATGCTCCTCAATTGATCCCCTTTTGGAAACTCCCCCAAATGGGAGTAAGACATTTGTTGTCCAGTCCATCAAAGTGTCAGAGGATTTCTTTCTTTTTCACATGTGAAAGTAAAAAATTATGCATGACGTGACAACAGTGTAACTATAAACTCAGACAGATTTTAAATAGTGCTGCATAGTAACGGGGGTAAAATATTTTTACCACTGTCTCAGTCTATCCTCGGCTGGTGTCACCATTGCCATGACTGTCCACATGCACACTGCCTCTGCAAGTCAGTGGTCAGAACATTCCTCATCATTTCAGTCTGAATCACAACGGAAAACAACGTCTGAATCTGAGACGTCACAGTATAATTAAACCACAGAGCAATCACCACATTCATTAAACCCTTAAACTTACACCAAGTCGCTGGTTCATTCAGCAGAGGTGCGCGCACACACACACATACACACACACACGTATCATGTCCAAGGTGGACCGCCTTACAAGGAACAAGAGGACCACCGTTACATGTGCGTCTTACCTGCTGTGGCCTGCAATATCAGCAGGGAGAGGAAACAGCAGATCGAGACTGTACCCTTCATGATGGCTGCCAGGAGAACTCTGATAGTCACACTGACTCTATATATACCAAGGCAGGAAGGTTAAAGGGCATGTAGAGAGAAGAGGCGGGGCTTAGAGTTGGGGCCAGCTGGTAGAGGAGCTGAGAGCTGTGTGTCTGAGGTGTTGCAGGAGTCATTTCATGCCACAGGGACTGTTAAGTGCACAAGCAGGCCGACTCCCCTCTCGGAGAGGTTACGGATTCGGACTCAGCATCAGTGCACCAAGATATTTTGGGATTGAAACACTCATCTTCTCCCAAAATATGCTTTCCAATATTGAAAATGGGTACATTTTTAAAAGGAAGGGACACCTCAAAGAGGGGTTGTGTGTGGATTTACATTTTGCGAGACGGCCAGATTTGATAATGACGATTTTTTTATGTATGTTTGTCGCAGCTGAGTTTCGAACACACAACTCCTTACCAGATGAGCTGATTGTCTGTCTGATTCGGTCCTGGGCCGTAAATAATACGTTATAAAACCGATGCTGTGGCCCGTACAAAATCTGATCGAGGTCCGTGATTGGCCCGCAGGCCGGACTTTGGACATGCCTGGATTAAACAAATGAGTGTCACTGATTTTACTGAGCGAGTGGTTCTGATATGAAAATAGTGAAAGTGCATAACGGTCATTTGTATATAAATGTATGTTCAAACACAATTGAATATTGACAGCATTAAAAAGCCTGAAAATAAACAATGACTGTGCAAAGTATGGTTACATGTGCAGTGTGTAATATTTAGATATTTGGCATGACGTATTTTTGTCAACATGTATAATTGCTTTAAGATGATGATTCTTTTCATAGACTTAGAATAAGACTTTAATATCTGCTTAACGTAAGGAGCTTGCTTGACAGAGGCTGCCATCTTGAGCTGCCATGTTTCTGCAGCAGCCCTAAACTGACTTGATTTTTGGCATTTATGAAGCAGGAGCTTAGCATGCAAACAGTGAAAGGCATCATCCACAAAAACATGAGAAGGAGCAAACGGCAGAGAGAGAGAGAGAGAGAGAGAGAGAGAGAGAGAGATTAGAGAGAGTTATGAAAGAGTGTTATGACATCCTCTCTGGTAAGAAAAGGCCACCACAGTTCCCCGTTACATGCTTGAGAAAAGGAAGAGTGAGTCGCTACTGAAAGTGCTGAAACCGCACATCTTTCTAAGTAAGACCCGAAAACTAGAAGCTCAATATAAGACCAGATGACAATGACCTATTCAAGAATTATGCTAAGTGGTGGGTCCAAACAATGTGATTTAAAATAAAATCCCCTTAATAGTTCAGTCTATTCATACTTTTTCAGCAAATTTACATAAACAGACTTTACTGGAATGCAGGAATCTATCAAAGTAAGAAACAAAGTCACAGTCTCTCCACTAACAGTAAATATGCTTCTCCTAAAGGACGGCCTGTGATTACAGGGGGCTGTCAGACTGTTGATAGAACGCTCAGTTGTCAGAAAACTGTGTGTGCAAGCGAGTGAGAGGATGAGAGCAGTGGAGAAAGACTTGGAACCTCTCAACCCACAATCCCTAACGCAGCTGAACACTAGGCGGATTACTCCTTTATCACACGCGAGCAGACACACTGTGGTGAACATAATCTCACACTTCCCCTGGAATCAAAATCTCAACTGTAAATTATTCCCAAAATATGGCAGGAGCAGCGTCCAGAAAGACCAAGGAGGTGTGTGGGAAAAAAATGCATGCATCCTTAATCCTGAGGAACTTCTCTGAGTGGGGGTGGGATCTGAGGCGTGGGAGGGTTTTTGTTTGGCTGACACTGTTGCCACGGATTCACAACCGGACCTGGGTTCACAACCGGGTCTGACCGAGGGCCTTTCCATATGGGGTTTGGATGTTCTCCCTGTGCGTGCATAGGTTTTCAGCCACAGTCCAGAGACATGGAGGTTAATTGGACACTCTAAATTGTGAATGTGAGAGTGAATGGTTGTTTATCTGTGTTGGCTCAGCGATGGACTCACACAGTCGTAATAAATCTTAAATGTAGTTTGTGTCCCAGTATAGGCACCATTTGTTTGTTTGGCATCACACACACACGCACACTTCAACTCTGTATATTAGTCACAGCAAACATGACTATAGTCGAATTATACTGTAAAGTGCATATTAAAAATGAGGAGTGACTTAGGTCCTGAAGATATTTGCGAGATAATGTGTGAGGGTGTGAACATATGAGGGGATGACAGAGGAGAGAGATGCCACATACTGTCCCTGCTGAGCATTAAAACAGTCACTGAGGTGGTGGTCGCTCTTAATTTAGCAATGAACTGAAGAGCGGGGGAACAAGGAGAGATCCAAATTGTTATCCACCTCTCAGGAATAGACACGGGCAGCAACTGTGCTACCTAAGTGAGCACTAACCAGAACTTGAGAGGGTAAAGGATAATAATCAATATTTCAAGAGATATAGATAGATATATAGATATATATATATATATAGACACACACACACACACACGCACACGCACACACACGCGCGCGCGCCTTCAGGGGGACACAAAGAGAAAAGATTCATAGATACAGGCCAATGTGTAAAAAACAAAGTACAAACTTTATTATTCTGTCTTTACAAAGGCACAAGCCTCTTTATCCCCAAAACATTTCTTAAAAAAAACATAACACAAAATGAAAAAAGCGTCTTGACGACCATATGCGACGACAGGTCTAGCATACAAAGAACAGACAAAAAGAGAGGGAGAGGAGCTGCGAAATGTGAAGGGAGACAAGAGATTCTGACGACAGATGAACCAAGGCAGCATTAAAGATCGCAAAAAATAAAAAATAAAGGTTTGGAGGATGGGATTGGACATGGAGGGAAACGGGGATACACAGCTGTGCGTTTTCTTTTTAGTCATAACCTCAAGAGCTTCAGATGAGCGGATGCCCCGCCTTTTTTAAACTCCACAACAGTACAGTAAGTGCTTTGTAATCTTGACGCCATTAAATGATCCCAATCTGTCCACTCAACCTTTCCTAAGACACAGAACCGAGTGCAAAAAAACGGTTGGATTTTTTTTTTTCTTTTTTTTTCCAAAGAAGAAATTTTGGAATTCAAATGCAGACGCTTTGAGGAAAAGCAAGGGATCTACAAAAAAGCATAGCACGGAAACCACATTTGCAATGTCCTGGAAGCCCCTACCTACAATAAGTACTGGGAAAACGTCCCATGATTAAACATGACAAAATGTGTCACTCATTTCAGCAGAGTGGACATCAATATTTTCTTAAAGGGCAATTCTATGACATAAGTCACAAAAGACGAGACGTGTTCCCCTCAAACACTTCGTCGGTCCAGCAAATTCAAAAGCGCCATCTAAAAACACGGATGCGGGGAAATCTCATAGTGAGTTTGTCACTAAGTGTGATCGTAAAACTAGCAGTGATGTGTCAAAAGCCTTAAATGTGATGTGAACAACCTCTAAAAGTGAAAAGCAAGCGGTCAGAAAAAAAAGAGTTATGGTTTATGGAATGTCAACGTTTACTTTTGGAGTCTTTTCCCCCCCGCGAACACATCAGATCGTAGTGCACACGACAGGGGCCTAAAACAGTTGCATATCTATGTACATACAAATACATGACGGCAGTGCTTAGATATACCATGAATACTTGAGTGGGGGAAATAATTGAGAACCCAACTGCAGTTGGTATACCAGCAACCTGTTCGGTTCTGAGGCAAGCGTAACAAAAACAAACCTAAATGAAACAGACATGTCCTGGATATGCAAACACACTCTATGAGTTTAAATGCCTGTTTCGAAAAAAAGGCAAAATGAGAACCAGAGAGATTCCAGGGGCCAAAACAATGACCCACGCGTCAAGTGTTGGGGTACTGCTCTCAGACTGTTTAAGGCTGGTTTCACAGTGCCTCCGTGCGCCAACTGGCTATTAGTAAGGCTGTTGCCTCTCTCTCAGCTACGTCTTTAAAATTTGCCACAAGCAAAAAGTTCCAGGCGAAAGAGCAAGTTTAAAAATAATAACAAAAAAAAAAAGAAGGCGGCGGCAGAAACATGTAAATAAAGGACATAAAAGGACAGATGTTAGATGAGATGAGAGCATGTGTGACCTACCCAGTCAAATGCACAACACATTCCAACAGTATCACTGGGTATTTTCCCCATTCCCCCATATTCGCTGCTTTGATAGACGTCCCAACATCCGGACAAGAAACTTCTCAGTTCAGGGCAAAATAAAACCAGCCCTTGGCAAACAAATGATTGTAGGTCAGTCGTACTTGTATGTGTGTCAGTGTTGCGCACATATATATGTGTGGTTAAACTTCCAAGGCAGACGTGGTGCTGTTGCAGACTGCCAGAGCCTGGGGAACCACTAACTGCTGATTTAAAACACTAATAGGGACACACACACACATATATATATATATACCTGTGGAATACACCCGGGAGTGCCCACAGATTAGCTTATTTAACAAGCCAGGTGCTTTTATATTCAAGAAGGGCAGGTGTCAAGGAACATCCACTTTTTTTTTTGTCAGGTCATGAATTAAAAACAACAAAATGCCAAACACACATGTGGGATTACCAGGAACCCAGCCCAGTAAAAACCATAAAACACAACAAACAATAGAGTTGTGAACCATAAGTGCACTCTCTCCCCTCCCAAGCTACTTTTCTATTTCCTGTGAGCACCAATTATTATTATTTTTTTTTAATTTTCCTGCCAATGTGATGCTTTTGTTGTGTGTGTTTTTTTTTCCAGTAAAATCACTTCAACATGCTGGTCGTGGAAGGCTCGAGAGGATCAAAAAGATGAAAAAGTAGGGTAAAATAACCTAAACTTTCACCTAGAAGCTTAAGAGTTATACATTTGAGACAGTCTTGTGAGCTCACAGTGTCTCTCCAAACAGCTTGGATTGGTCTGGGAGAGAGGAAAGTTTAAGAAAAATGTTCTGGTGTTGACGATACCACACTGCTGTTCTGCAGATCAGTCACATGGAGTCAGGGCCAAATAAAGACAAGTGTCCCGGTGGTTAATGAGGAAAAAGTTTAGCAGACATTCGATATCCTAGTATCCCATATGACAGAGTGAGTGTGTCAATCAGTCAGTGGAGTTGCTCTAATAACCGTTCTACAGATGAATAAACTGATATGAGTCTGTGTGTACATGTGCGACAGCAGGGAGATAGAGATAAGCAGATAAAAGATGCCAGAAGAGGCGACGTGTATGAGTGTCTAAGTGTAAACCTATGTGGGCAGCCTGTCACGGTACAACATGTAAAAGTGTGTATTTCAAAAAAAGGAGGAAAAACATAAAAAGGACGAGGGCTTCAATCTCTCAACCGGCCGTATTAATGTCCACTAAACAAGAGCGTTTTGGGTTTGAAGCCTCTCATCGCCCTGGTCAGCTTGGGCCTTTACTGTATAAGTGTGTGTGTGTACGTGTGTGGGAAAAAAACCCGGGGAAAGACTCAAGGGAGGGAACAGTCATCGGGGCCGTCGCTGTTTGAAGCCGTGTCTGAGCCCGCCGCATCGGACAGCACGCGACCTGAAGTGACGATGACGGCCCTTCGCTGCTCTTCCTCGCCAACACAAGCCTTTCCCTGGGTGCCCTCAATGTGCTGGATTGCCTGGAGAGAGTGAGAGTGAGAGAGAGAGAGAGAGAGAGATGATGTGACTGACAACAGCACCCTCTAGTGTTCAAATCAACAAACTCTCCAACAAGACATTGCTCATGGCTTTGCTTTTGACCGGTTTGTGTCTCACTTGAACAATGGTGTCGAGATTCTGTCGGGATGTGGACACCGTGTTGATGACTGAAGCTGGGCCCATGGTTACCACGGTGACGTGATGGGGTTGAGGGGCTTGGACCGGTGCGGGAACAATGACTGTAGCATGGTGTGTAGGGGCAGGAGGGGTAACTGGAGCCACCACCTGGGGGCAAAGAAACCTTTATTGGACAGCACTTCATTTGAGATGTTACACATTAAAACCTTCAATGTATAGAATATATACTAATATAAATCAGTCAAAACACAGCATACAGTAAAGGATATGCATTTAATCTGCATTCCCCTCTGCAATACATGTGGGTTTTTATTGGCATTGGCTACAGTCAGCAACAAAACCCCGGTAAATATGCTTATTTCAACCTCGTCTCCTCTATTTTTGCCAGAAATGCACAATCTCCAGCAGAACCCTACAATGCGTGTCCATCCTCTGGACATCACCATTATTGTTCGTAGTGATCCTGATCCTTTTAAACTTGGGCCATCGCTCAATGATGATGATTTAATGATACCGACTATGCCAGATGTTAGGAATTTCCCCTTCAACCTTCATTTTCTCTCTGTGTCACTGGAGTTTCCTCTTAACAAAACTTAATGAAAACTGCCTGTTTTTTCCTGTAACGTTACGTACAAACAGTGCAATGGATCTGTTTAAGCTAGACCAAAGAAGATTACGCCGCCTCATCATCGCAGACCAAGAGGGAAAAACCAGTATAATTTCAATGAATATACTTAAACCCAAACACCTCAGTGCCTGTGTCTGTGATTATTTCAGCTCACTTTATATGAAAAGTTTATTTTTGACCATAGAAAACCATATTTAAATAATTGTACCTCAAGTTCTGCTCATGTGCTTTCACCCACATGCCATGGTTTGGTTTTACAAACTATACATTTCAAAAGGGTATATTTCATTTCCAGTATTTTTATATGCAAGACTGGTCTGAGGTCATATGCCTCAGACAGCTGTGCTTGGGGAATTACTCAGTGTCACATGGCTAAAACCAGTGTGGAGCAATCAGCAGTCATCTTTCACTATCAGTGCCCTGCTGCCACGGGCAGGAGACAAGCAGGAGACGAGCAGACAGAATGCACCTATTGATTTGGCATCATGTTCAGTTCTAGCAGCCTGCAGATAAAAGGATACAGTGGCTGCGAGGCCACAGGGGCACAGCAGTGTGTGTGTTTGTGCGCTGCACGTGTAATGTACAGTAACTGTGGATTTAATGCTGACAGCATGTAATCTTAAATATGATTCAACATGTGCATAAACATTTACGGCCACAAATCAGGAACCCCACCGAAATGTAATCATTTCTTCCTTCCTCCAAAGAAAATCTCATCAAAATCCTTAACCTTTTGAGGTTACGCTGCTTATAAAAACCTCCTTGTTGATGGATGGACTTATATGAACAAAACTATTAAGAAGTTTGTAAAAGCTGTAGGGCACTGACGCAGACCAAAATCACTCATCTTACAAATAATCAAAACTTTAAAGCTGTGGTATGCAACTTTTTTTTTGATGATGTTGTTTACATTTATAACTTATGCACTACAGTATTAAGCATGGATTTTGTTGACTGGACAAAGGGGAGTCGGACTCATTTGCAAGTATTTCTAACCTGCGGGCTGTGGACTGGAGTAAGGTCCCTCTCCAGCTGCTTTTGCTGGTTCAGATGAACAAGGGTCTGTGTTTGGACCTGCTGTTCCTGGACCTGCTGGGCGATGGCCTTAAGTTTCTCTGGGTACAACTGTGCATCCAGGGAACGCATCTGAGAAACAGGCAGAGGTCAACGTCTCACTTGCAAGTCCAAACAAATGCTTGTAACTGGGTTTTGGGGGGCACACAGTGGTTTCTGCCCTTAAAAATAGACAAAAAAAACCAAACAAGTGTCCGTTGTCCCTCACCTGATCTTCCAGCATCATCCTGACTGACCGCTCCTTCTCCAGCTGCTGCCTCAGCTCGATCATCTCCCTCCTCAAGTCCTCAGTCTTCTCCTCTTCCAGGATGTCTGGTGAGCCAATGCCTTCATCCTTCTCCTCTGCACGCCTCCTCTTCGGGGAGGAGCCGCTCAACTCCTAGGGAACGCAAAAAGAAATAGGAGATCCACTTTCAGTTCATGCCACAGAAAGATAAAAAAAAAGAAGTCTGATAACAGCTTTATCAACAGCTCAAGGTTGATGGCGATGCTTTACTTGTATGATTCGTTTGAGCTGGTTGTTCTGCTGCAATAACCGCGTCTTCTCCTGCTCCAAAGCAAAAATGTAGTCTGCTGTCTGTTGCAGGATGGCAGCCTGGGGAAAAGAGAACAATAATGTGACAGAGAACAATAATATGCTGACATGCAGAGTTAAATCCAGTTGTGTTTGTAGTGACTGATGCATGCAGTACAATTTGACTCCCAATCCCATTATCTGGGTGCTTTAGTCCAAATTTAAGTCTGACTAACTAAAATAATAACATGCAGAGTGTGTTAAAACCCTCCTAGTTACATGCAACTCATCATCCAACTCAAGTCTGTTTGTGACTCACCTTGCTGAGCTTCTCTCCATCGCTGTGTGGGATGAGTGTTTTTAGTGACTGGAATCCTGCATTGATGCTCTGCATACGCCGACGCTCGTTGCTGTTGGCAATCTCTCTGCGAATTCGCCTCTCTTGGTCTCGGGCTGTTTCTGGGGTCAGAGGAATGTTGGCCAGACTGGGGAAGAATGAGGAGGGGCAAAGGGGTCAGTTTGACATAAAAGAGACAGCAAAACGTACTTTCAAAAACAATAGCACGCAAATTAAAATGTTCAATGAAATAGTACCTCTTAATATTCACGTGTTAAATGAGAAATGCATTGAAATGTGTGCACTGGGTGAAATTATGGTTAACAACTCAAATTCTCCCCAATCAACTCCCTCCGTTTCTCACTATGCCCATTATCAGTTGAAGGAATGAATGTAAAATTGTTGCATTCCACCAAAGCAAAGCAAAAGGAAATCAATATTGATGTCAAAGTTACCGAACAAATTCTAAGCCCTCGCCTGCATGTCAACATTATCACCACCAACTCAAAAATATACTGTGTGAAACTTGCAGCCATTGGACGTCTACACGTTTCCGTCTTCTCCTTTAGACATAATTTATACCCAAGAAATAATTCAAATAAAAACCATTGACTGACACCGAGGTAAACAAGACAGGCCCATTAATTCTGGTGGGGATTTTTACAAGTGTGTCTCAAATGCACTGGGGATTTCTTTGTTAACACATGACAGTCTGAATTGACATTTTCACAGTGAACAAGTTCAGAGATATTTCTTACAGGTGTTAATGTAAAATGACTGTGGACAGTCTTTACATTTATACAGTGTGTGCAGTGTTCACGCACACACAGCAGCATATTCTGCGACAACACTACCAGCTTAAATCTGTGAGGAAAAATCCATTATATACAGTATGATGAGGGGAAATTTTGGGCAAACGTCCTATAACAGCCTTTTAATCGAGCTCAGTATCTCTGGGACCCTCTCGAGCCAAGCTCTTATCTGTACTGACTCAGCTGCCTCAGAACAAACACTGGGAACAATTGTGCAGACACAGATGAAAAAGGTGTGTGCGTGTGTGTGTGTGTGTGCCAGAAACACGGCAAATCAACACTGCAGCTTCACAGCCAGAGAACTCATCCACTACCAAAACATGTCCAACTAGGACTGGGCTTCACCATGTCACACGGACACAAAGCACTACAGCAGAACAGCCTGGGTCCCAATGAGGATGGGTTAAGGCTTAAAACATGGAGAGGGGAAAAAAAACTTAACTATTGCATAATTAACCTAAATAAATATATAATATATATTAACCAAAATCTGGAAAAAATAGAGGTTGACTCATAAAAGTTTTTTCTATGGTTGATGTCAATCTTTAAAAATCATAAGGCATATATTTAAGATTAAATACTCGGAGCAGGTAATTAAAAAAAAAAATTATAAAACATAAAAATAAATAAATAAAACATTTTAACTGTCAAAGCCTCAAATGTGCGAATTTGCTCTCTCTTTTAGTACATTTGAAATCATCAGGTTCTGAATAACAAAGTTCAACGCATAAAGACAGAAGTTTTTATGTGTTGAATAAGTTTATTATTTTTGAATAATTCAACTTCATGTCTAGTTCAACTACAAAGAGGCGATATCGTTGGAAAAATAATAAGCCAGTGCATGATGATCATTACTTACACACCCAAACCCACAGCTGCCTTAAAATGACAGCATTGGTAATTATAAAAAATCTATTTTTATGTCAGTATGTAGAAGCTCTTTAACTGACTTAAGTGTTATCCACAAATTTTCAATTGAACTGTAATACAGAAAAACTGTAAAAAAAAAAATAGTAAAGCACATTATTATTTCTCGATTGAGATGTCAAATGATAGTTTTTTTACTTGATTTCTTACTTGAAAATTTGTTTTAGTGGTTGAATGTTATGTTTGATTAATTTCTTCTGGACTTCTCGGAGAAGCCCAATGAGCTGGCTCAAATTTGGGAAAAAAGGTGAATTCAACAATAGCATTTTTAGTTTTGAAATATTTATGTTTTCTCGTTTTTATGACAGGTGGTCTAATAAATTAAAAACAGAACAAACAGACAATTTTCGTTTCCTACTGGCATTTGAAGTCAGTGTCAATTCCCACAAGTGGGACTACGTTTCCCAGACTGCCCCGCGTCATTACCAGCAGCAGATCCCTCCGCCTGCCTCTTCAATCAGGGCTGCGGACGTATCAACGGGCCTTCAGCGACATACACACCCCCTTATATGTACCACCAACATTAATCCTACTTCCTGCCTCTCCGTGAACGCTAAATGTGCCGTATTTACCGGGAGTAACGTGATTTACCAGCCCCAAAATCCACCTTCCCTATCAGCTACCACAACGGTGCCCAACAGTGCCGGAGCACTCGGATTTCTCGTATCATCCGCCATTACAACAATGCGGCAGGCAGCATGGCAGAGAAGTGCGGGGTGGAAAAGACGCAGTGGAGGCGTCTCGCACGCGTCCACAAGACGCGCGTGAAACATGAAACATCAACAAAACTGTCGCCACGTCGTTCGGCAACATATTTTCCCCAGCAGCTGTACAGTTAAACGCTACAGGAGCGAGTCAAAGCACGGCGCCACACACAGGAAACAGACGCCAGACCCCCTCATCACTTTTAACACAAGCCTCAAGCATGGCCGCACTACCCACAATAACTTCAGCTCAGTGTGCGCTAAAATCACCACATCACTGTGGCGTGAACGGCTTTGAAATTAACCCCTCCACACTGCGTGACACCCACTCAACCTACACTTCTATATCTTATGCTAAAGCACAGCACACGAGGACGACACGGGGGGATTTTTGAGGATAAATAGTGCGAGGACGCGCTCTGGAGCGGAGCAGCAGCGTGGTGTGCACGGAACCACGTGGTTTATGTTTGTTAGCTACAAAATACGTCGATATTGCACCTAAATGAGTGAAATAACACCGCGGACAAGGTGTAGAGGTCCGAGTCGGAGCCTCCACTCTGTTCCCCGCTGTGTATTTGATTTTGTTTGGTGAAAATAAACAGCCGCAGCTGTCCGCGAGTGTGTCGTATACACAATAACAAGCATGTTGCCTCAGCGCCGTCTCTAAGTGCGTGTACTCAACACATATGATTTATAATAACAACAACAATAATAACAGCGCTGACTGGAGCGCGTGGATACGCACCTACAAAGGCCCCCAATCACTTCTTTCTCCGTTTTCCTGAAATGTTGTAAGGAGGGCACCTTCTGAGCTGGTACCATGAAATACTCCATGCTCGCCTCGCTCTCGCCAGTTTGGTCCCCCCCCCTCTAAAAAAACAACAGCAAACAGTCTCCGTGGAAATAAAAGCAGAAAAGGATGACGATAGAGAGCGAAAAACCCGTGATCTGACGCGGGTTAAATGTTCAAAGAAGACGTGAATTCCTCGTCTGTGTATTGTAGTAGTTTCAGGCTGCTGAGAGTTGTAATGTTACTCGACTTCCAGCTGATGGGGTTCCCTCGTTGTGTGTGTGTGTGTGTGTGTCTCTCTCTCTCTTTCTCTCTCTCTCGCTGCATGGCCGTGTGTGTGTGTGTGTGTGTGTGCAGCTGATCAGATGGCTTTCAAGGCGGGAAACAGCTGGTAGGAGTCTCACACACACACACGCACACGCACACACACGCACTGCACAACCAAAAGCCTCCTTCCGCAAAGACTGGGGACTGCATGTAAACAAAGGACGATTTACCGCAAAACACTGATAGGGAATAATGAACCCTTCCTCAAAGAAAAGGACGAGTCCTGCATGCGTGATTAATTAAAGAAAAACATCATTTATATCAATATCAGTAATAATAACCATAAAAATATGACACCCAAGGTCACTTTACAACAGCATATGTAATCAATTTATGATTATAAATATGTAATAAATAATCAACAACACTACACACACACACATACTGTGCAAAAGCCCCATTAGATATTTTTCAAGCACTTAATTAGAAGAACACATCCAGGAAATATCGGAAACAGCTTTGACTGTGTTTATCCTGTTTTATTAAATATCTGCTGTGAAAAAAGGGATTCTTATATTATTACATGCACATGTTGCCTAAGATCAACTTTCAGTCACATCATTTCAGTCCAAAATGCCAGTGAATCACAGAATTTGACAGACACAACAACAAAGCTGGTGGTACTGTGTATGGAGTCACGTTCAGTAAAGGAAATGTGTATTACTGCGAACAGAGAGCGGGTATTACAGGGGCGGATACTCCCAACAACAGCTGCAATAAGCAGCCAACAGAGGGATCAGCTGACGGGTTGGCAGAGCTGCACAGCAACAGAGTATGGTGGAGGAGGAGGAGGGGGAGGAGGGGGAGGACAGGGCCTTTTAGGACAAGCTGCTGCTGCTGCTGCAGCAACAACCGTGTCTGTGTCTGTTAAACCCAACCTGTTCACTGTTGACAGTGGACACATACAAGGGAACACACCGCACAAACACCACACATACACATTTGTAGGTTGAGCCTCGCAGCAGGGAGCAGGGTGAATTTGATCTAGCATCTAAATAAAGTGCAATGATTGTTCATGAAAAAAATCAACAACTAGGGACACATTTAAATTTATATAAATGTATTGTCATGTATATTTCAAATGCAGGGTTCATAACATGAATGCTTAACATGTCTAAATGGCAGCATCTGCTCATTTGACCATATTGAAGATTTACACTGTAATGTCATAAAAACATTTGTAATCAATAATAATAATAATAATAATGATAATTATATAGCCATGGTATTTCCATATTTATAATGTTTTTGGTATTTGAATACCCATCACCCCACCTCGCTCTCATCCCAGCATGTAGGAAAGCCGATGGTTTCCTTTTGTTATAAAACTCAAAAGCTGTTGAGACGTCCATTTAAACCATGGTAGTCCCAAAAAAGAACAACAACAAAACAACAGTCAACCTTTTATGTGACACATGTGGGAACATTTCCTGTCACACCTCCGAATGGATGACGCGATCATTCCTCTGTCATCTACACAATAAATGTGAAATTTAACAAGATTCACATCAAGATTTGTGTTAAATGATCTAATTTAGTGTTAAATATGGTTAAATTGACTCTTTTAGTATTACTTTAACACTGTTAGACTGTTTTAGTGTGGATGCATATCACATTAGAACAATGTGATGCAACAGTGTCTGTACTTCTTAAATAATAATTATTTATTATTTGAAGAATTTAAAGAATTGAATATACTTTTTCAGTGTTACTTTAATAGTGTTATACTGTGTATTATGGGATGGGAGATGACCTGAAGAGGTGTCATTAGCTAATGTACACGAATGGCGCTTTTCCATCATGCAGTTCGAGCACTTCTCGGTTTAGTATCCGGCACATTATTTTTTATTACTATAGTACTTCCTCAAGGTGGGTGGAGTCATCATATCCTGGCTGCATGAAACTGCCATGACATTGTGAGGAGTAAAGCAGGGTTTTTTCTTTTTTAATTTGTTCAGTACTTCCTGCATGACCGGAGCACAGACTGAACTAAAATACGGCTGAATGGGTTGTGATTCGGCTCACGATCCCCGGCTTTCCGCAGTGCTGTTGCTAAATAGACCAAATTAAGTATTGAGATTTTAGAAATGTCCTCGCTAAATCTTGGAGATTAACCCATGTTTTCAGGATTTTTAAGTCTTTTTAACCGATCTACAGTTCGGTGTGTTTGCTTGTGTCGGACGTCGCGCTCATCACTCGTCCAGTGACAACACAAAAGCAGAGCTGAACCGTGCTAGAACTGTATAGTGGAAAGTGTCGCACATCATCACCAAGCCTGGGTTTTAGTTTCAACAGCTGATGAACAAACAGCATGAAAAGCGAAATCCTGCAGCTAAGCTACCACCATATTTTGCCACAGGAGAGAACTATCTCGCTGCTGCTACTGCCTCTGCTGCGGGAGTTCAACCATAATCATTCCATCAGTTGTGCCTCCAGAAATGAGATGAGATGGAAGGGCATTTATGTGGTGTAAATATCTGGCTCAGGCGGCCATTTTATTGGACCACCATATTTTCATTTTCATTGAACATTTTTTAAGGCTTTGATGCTAACTTACACACTTAAAAGGGAAAGGGGTGAGGGAGGGACATTTAGCTGCAACCAAAAATGTTGCCAAGATGTACACACTGTACCTTTAATTATGTAACCCTTTTAAATGTTGTTTTTTTTAATGACAACCTGTTGAGGCAGAGGCTCGTATGTGGCCAGCATGAGAACAGAGAGAGCAACCCTGCAGGAGAAAATATACAACTAGCTGTAAATGGAATGGATCTCAACCCTCCAGAAGGCCTGTTGATGGAGTGGAGCTGAGGCGGAGAGACGCATGGCCATGAGGACAGAGAGAAAAGGAGGGAGAAGAAGGGAAGAGTTTGGAGAGGAGCCGGGGACTGCCCATGGTGGATGGGCGGAGCAGTAAGCATGCGCTGAGCTGGCAGACTCTGGGCTGGTCCTGACGGGCTGGCTGGGCTCCGGACGGGCTGTCTGTGCGCCTCAGACGGTCGTGGGGGAGATTACCATCAACGCTCAGCGTCTCCTGGAGCACACAGAGAGGGAAACGAGCTGAAGAGACACGGCGATAACTGCGAGACGACAAAGCGAAAGAGAAAAACAAGCCAGCTCCACTTCGGCTTCTAGACAAGCACCGAAGAAGACGCAGACGACCCCCCCCCTCTACCCCCACACCCCGCCGCCAACCCGCCCCATATCTACCCTCTCCGTGTGCCATCCCTGTGGTCCTGCCCTCCCACCCCCACGGGAGAACCTCGAGCATCTATAGGAACCCCCTCTACATACAGACACACACATAAACACACTTGACCAGCGTTGCCATTGAGCGATGCGCTCAGAATTTAGGAAGAAGTCGCCCGTGCGTCTTTGATGCAGCAGAACCAAACCAGAGCTCTTCGTTTTTCCTCAGTGGGAAGAGTCCAGGCTGCGGATCTGGGTGTTTACACTTCTTTGACGGGTTTCCAGTGGAATGACACGCAACATATTTCGCCCCACGGCAACAGGCAAGGCTGTCACTCCGTAGATTAGTCTTTATTTTACACAGCCAGTTGTCACACCATAAGCTGCTGTTTTGAGTTGATGCGTGATTTTTCCATGCTCAAAAATCCTCCTGACAATGGTCTGGGAACGGACCGCCTCTCCGGACACTTAGTAATATTTTTTTCCAAGACGCGTCAGATCTATAGTCATTCTTTTTGAACGACGAAGAAGCGATTGATTGACGAGGAGTCACTTGACAGCCGCTTGAGCGCCAGGACTTTGCGTGCGAAGTTTGCGCCGGGAAGAGGGAGCTACCAAGTCGGAGATATCTCAGCTTTGTCCGCGGCATTTTCCTTGAAAGGTAAGACAGCAAACCACTTGCATGTCACATTTTGTCCGAGTGATAAATAAATACAAATATGAGATGACACATTTGATACCGGAGAGTGAACTATTTTCAGAGACTCTCCAGTCCAGCGGTTCACAGAAACCCGGCAGCCTCAAGTACGCACACTGAAGGCCGGCTGTGGCGGACGTGCCTTCACCGGCGTTTGTGCCTTTTACGCACACACAGTGTCAGTGCCCAATTCAGCAGCCTTTCCTTCGAGTCTGGCGTTAATGTAAAGGTGCGTCTCCTTCTCCTGCGTATTCAGCACCGAGTGACAGTTTTACAGCTGCACCACAAATCCTGTCCCATTTAGAAAGTCACAGCTCAGCCAGCTGTTGTGCAAGATCTCTCATGTTCTCTGTCACAACATCTGATAAAGAGTTCAACGTCTACAGACCGCAGACAGTCACCTAAACAAATGATGTGTTGGTAAATAAAAGATGACCTCCACGTGAGGCAAACGCTAATTAAGAACACTTCTATCTGTTTTCCAGAAAAGAGAATGGACATACTGTAAAAGTTGTGGGTCACATAGTGAGTTTATTCTCACCAAGTAATTGTACTTTAAAACCTTTTCTTTGTATTAAGGAATGAGCAGTATCAGTATCAGTCTGCTGTGATCCATATCCATATCATGTAAATGCTTCACTAAGCACAGGCACCATGCTGTGAAAAGAGACATGAGCATGTGACCAGTGCATCAGTACATGTTACATACATGTTATGTACAGCTAAGTTGATGTAAAAGAGGTAAAAGACTGTAATACTGGTATTTTTAGAAATGGAATGTTTTGATGTCGGTATTATATATAGCTATCTAACACATAAAAAGTGGTACGGTCTGGGTCATACCCTTTTTAGTGTCCTGGCATGTGCATACAAGTCCACATTCAGTTCATACTCAAACGAGAGTTTGCGTCAGTGTAGCGATCCACACATGTGTACTCAAGTCTCATAATCCACTCCAGTAGTGGCCGTTTATCTGCAGGAAAATGCCCACGTTTGTGTTTAATCGTATTCTTCGAGAGTTGAGTTGTGCATGCGTGGGCACTGGCAAACTTTTTCACGTAACCTCGTCTTCTTCGCTGTCAATTTGGACCAAAACAAGACCGCGCCGCCCAGTGGACTGCAAAGTGTCAAAGTGCTACAAGAAGCTTGTAAGGTCTGCGCGTGCACAGATTCGGCCCATGTAGAGTTTGTGCTGACATGGGAAGGTGACAAAATTTACATCCCAGGGACTCCAGCGGACCTCTTCTCACAGAACACAGAATTAAAGTATGACTTGGCCCTAGCGAGCAGTCCTGAGTGTTTTTCCAACTTGGCTGAGGCCAAGCATGCATCTAGTGCAGTATGCAAGGAAGAGCACAGCCAGAGAGGCTTAGATAAAGAGCTATTTTCCTCCAATTAAGCAATTCCACTGTCCCTAAGCCTAATTGTTTGCACACTGGGACTCGGTTTGAGAAGGACCTTCTCCCCATTGGCTGCCTCCCATGGGCCCATTGTTCCAGGAGATGCCCACGGTAAAGAGCTGAACCCTGCCAAGGCAGACCTAACAAGCCCTGTGCTGGAGTGGAATAAGGCCTAATCATTAAAAAATGTAAGGCCACAATGTAGATGGAGGCACACTCAGGGGTGTGGAATGGCTGTAAATTTCCAAGGTAATGTTTGTATAATATAATGTTATGAGTGCACAAAGAAAAGACAGAGATAACACAGGGGCCTCAGAGGAGGCCTGGACATCAGCCCACTGGACCTTTATCAAAGTGTGTGGGGAAGAGGAGCAGTGTAAAAAGCAGCAGAGACTCTGTGCTGGACTTTGACTCGCTTGTCTCCTTGTCCTCCTTCCCCATTTCAGGCCCCTGCTATTTAATTCGCAGCCCCTCTCTGTGAACTGTGAGCACTGGTGCCCCTCACATCCACAACCTGCTTGCCCCATTGTTGGTCCAATCAGCTGAGGATCACTTCAGCCACGACTACCCACCTGACAAAAGCACGAGCATCTAACACCAATTACACGCAGCCTCTCTCCCTTACAGGACACTCAGTGCAGTCACTGCAGAGAAAAAGCCAAGCTCCACCATCTAAAGCCAGATGTAGTCCAGCCGTGCATCCCTGTGGTGCCATTACACACTTGCAGGATATGTGTGTGTTTGTGGGCAGGCTTTCTGACTGCATGCTTGGCCAAATGTACAAACTGCTGGAAGCAAACAACTTGCCCTGAGTTTTAGGAGTTACAGGTTCTTGCAAGCAGTGGTTATAAAAGTTTTATACCTCGCCAGCCTCCGAAATTCAAATCATGGGTGTGGTTGGCACCCCCCCCCTTCCCCCCGTTTTGAGATTTTTACCCCACACCACAAATGTATGACATCATACCCCTGAGGTCCCAAACACAGCTGCTTTATGGTGGAAAAGGTGGACCCTAATGGCATAGTCCTGCGTCACAGAGCAACCACGAGGCATGCGGTGGAGGGATTTTGGGAACCCACACTGCACTTGTACTTAATGCCTTAAACCAGAGCAATGAAAGTGAACCTCATCTGATATAAAGTGAAGCATGATCCAATCGAGTCGGGCACTCTGCGGAATGCTTATCGCCATGACCTGAAAACTAAGCTGACAAGTTTGTTTTGCCTATTCAGTGCAAAATATGCTTACGGCTGGAGAGAATGAGGCTTTGAGGACTTGGGCTGCTACAAGTGGGTGGAATTTAAGTGGTAAAAACGACACTTGGGAGTGTGTTTGAATTAATATCACAGCAGGGTTTCATAGCTGCTGGGGATTAAAGTTAAGATGAAATGCAACTCAGAAGCAGGGGAGGGAGGATTACAGTGGTCAGTGAATGAGGTTAAAAAAAAATGGCACCTGATGCACACTTGAATTATTCTCACAGTCACTGTGACATCACTCGACCATGTCCCGTGGCAGATGTGTCCTTTCTCCTGGTCACAGTTTTAGATCATGAATGCCAATCAGATGAAGGGCTTTCTTATTCAAAAGCATTAAGTTCCCCAACAGATGAAAGACAACCCCTGATGTGGTGTGTCATTTCTCTGACATGTTCAGTGCAGTTTTTCTTCTTCTGGCTTTAAATGTCATAGGAGATGCATGAAAATCGCAGACGCATCCACATGGAAAAGTTGTTGTTAATAACCATAGACTGTTTAGAAAAAGAATGTACTGAATAGCCACTAGGAAGGGACATTTTCTAACGTTTTGTAAATGATGTTCCCATTCAAAGGAAAATAGAGTGAGTAGACACCAGCGTGATTGACAGCTGGTATCTTCCAAGGTTGCATGTGATGTCTTTGAATTTCTACTGGCAGTACTTCAACATCGCCAATCTCAAAGGCTTCAGAATGGTAGTTCAGATTCTCATGAGGGGATACGTCACTACTGGTTCTCACTCGAAAACTTTACAGTCATCGATTATACGATTTCTTTGCTGATGAGTGATAAAATGATTTGCCTTTATCCTTTTAATTCTTTAGCCACAGTGCCAACAGACCTCTATGATTCAAGCTTTCAATCCACCTGTTACTACTATAACTCTGCAGCCTGTATTTGCTGTACATTATACCAGTGAAATCGTGTGAGTTACAGGGGTGAGAACGTCAGTGTGATTTGCTGCATTTGTACAAACAAAGCTGATGTACTGTACTACAGTGTATGAACCTAAGTCATAAATAAACGAGAGCAGACAACTGCCTCAGCTTGCGTAATATTACAAACTGGCGCCATACATTTTTCCCCACAAACGCTCTTCATCATCATAAATCATTTCCACGTGTGCTCCAGTGGCGGTGACTTTCTGAGCATCTGAGTGTGACATGTCCAAGCACGGGGACGGCCGGGTTCGTGGACCCACACGTTAAGAATGGACTAAAAAGGTACAGAGCTTGACTCGCACAACTAAAAGAGACCAGCACATACCACTTTGCTCCCTCGCTGGCTGGGCTCACGGACCGTGCATTTTTCTCCAGTTAAACTGTAACCACTAATCACCTCACGGCCTCACTGTTTCCTCCAGCAGCAGACCATTCCTGGTTCCTCAGGGTGATTTAAGATCCCCCCTCAGGGATATATGGTCTACCCTTTCCTAAAAATCACCTGTGTGGGACACCCCAAACGGACACTTTTGCTCTTTTCTGTGAGGATCTGCCACAGTGAAGTTTAGGGGTCAGTTCCTCTGTTGCAAGTCTGCAGGCCTGCATTTCCAAAATAAACACAGACAACGCAATGCCTCACTCCAGCTACCCCACCCTACCTCTTCTAATTCTCTTTCATGCGACTTCTGCACTCCCTGCTCTATCGTGAGAGAATTTCAGCTCACAAAAGGCTTCATGCAACACACAGACCACGGCTTGGGCAGAGTGCGCATGATGAGGTAAAGTCAAGGAACAAAATAGGATCAAAGCCAAGACATGAAAGAATAACAGGAGATGTAAAGAACCTGGCAGAGTATGAGTTGGTTGAGTTGAGGGGTTGGGATGTTAGAGGAAACACAGTTTTGCTCACGTTCCATTGACAGACTTAATATTTAACTTATGGGTGATAGTAAAAGTGGATGTGGCTGTAGTTTTTGAGTTATCGGGAGCTCAGTTCAGGGAGCTTGTATGTAATGTGCTCACAGTAATGCAGTTTAAGTAGAGACACAGCTGGTTTGTATTATTATTTACTTACTGGGCCACCACCCTGGATTCTCTCGTATAACCTCAACAGCACCAAAGGCAGTTCACTGTGACTGAGGTATGTACGTGTGTGTTTGCTTGTTTGAAGAGAAAAGAAAGGGAGGAGTCGGACAAGAGGGGTTCTGCCTGTAAGTACGAGCAAGGAATAACATTCTGGGAAGGCAGAGATGGTGGGAGAGGAACTGATGGTGAGGTTTTGTTTTTTTTTGAGAGAGAAGGGGATGAGGGAGTGAGGGTGAGGCATTTTCTGAGACTCATGTCTGGGCCTGGGCTTGGCTCTCTGTCTAGGCACATCCAGTCCTGTCAGCTCGCTTACAGACTTTGCCCCCTTCAACCCCCTCCTCCCTCTATACCCAATTCCCTGGGACTCCATCTCCTCCTGACTTTAAACTCAACTTCTGCTCCCTCTCCCCTTTTGTCCCTCCTTCGCATTTTCGTTGCCCACTTTCCATGAGCTCTCAGCTTAATTAGCGAAACATACATTATATGAGCGGTCTTATACGTGCAGTAATAGAGAAGAGGGAAGAGGGAAGGAAAGAAAGAAGTTTGGCTTCTTAAGTGTTTACCTTCTCTGTGGTGTTTTGGAGATGTTGCCAGCACTAATTTAATTCATATGTACCATGGCTTTTTTTTTCATGAGGTAGCCTTATGTAATTTGGAAACGTTTTTAAGTCTGGGGTTGCTTTTTTGTGAAATGAAGACCAACTTTAGATGTTTTTATTTGGTTGCAAAAAGTTGCCATTATTTAGTGGTCATCTGAACATAGCCTTTGTCTCTGTTGTACTCTGTCCACTTGCTTTTCAAGCCACTTTCACACTAATTAGTGGGTGTACATGAGATGTCTGAACCTACGTGAACTTGTGATTAACACCAACAGACCAGTGGTTGGTCTGCCATGTGGTGTTTTTGACTCTTTAGACAAAAATTCTGAGTTGGATGAAGAAGAATTCAGTGACTATATTAAGAGTCGTTACTATCTTGTATCTTTTACTTCGGTCCCTGGTTCAAACTGAAGGGCACATGAACAATGTTAAGGTGCAAATAAAGGAAAATGATCGTAAGATGAAAGGTTTGCCTGGCTAAGCCGATGAAGAAGACATTTTTGCGTTCCCAATAATGTCAGTTGGCGCAGAAGCCAATAAAAGCCATGTAACACATTTCCATTGGTCCAAAAAAAAAAATTAGATGAGATTATGGGAATGGTATTTGTGTTGTTTACTGATGTTTCAGTAATTGTTGTTGTCTGTCAGTCATCGTGAGCGTTCCTGTATCTTCATCGATTGTAAATGTCAGTATTGATTCAGGAGTATCGAGAGTGGAGGAGGAGCATGAATGTTGCCCTGACCTTAAGCACTAATTGAGCTACTCTCTGAGGCTCATTCATTCCAAAGCTGCTGATGTACATTTTGTCTTTGTCCACAGCCTTTTCAAATAAAATGGTGGAATCCGCTCCAGATCTTTCTGATGCCTGTTTCCAACATGTCCCACAAATTTGGATGTGCCAACAAATTTAAATCAAGAGCTAAGCACAACTCCCATTTCACAGCATTATGCTCAACTCATTTGCCATCGCACTCATCCTCCATCTGTCCCTTTGCATCTGCCTCTCTCTTTGCATTTTTTTTTCTCCCTTGGATGGAGCCACAAACGATGGAAGCTGCAGGGTGCAGCCTGTCACTTAGTTGAGCTAGCACACAGGAATACAGAGAGAAAGAGGGAGGCGAGGGGAGGGAGATAATGGGAAAAAAGATTGGAGAAAAGGCTGTCAAATTGACCTTGTCCTATTGCCAGCCATGGTGGGAGGGGACACAGTGCTCCATGTAAGGAGGGAGAATGTGGTGCTGCCTTTAAGTTGGCATGGCCATGAGAAAAAGACAACACAAGCTTTGTCTGTAAATACGTGTGTTTGTGAGATCACTGCCGAGGGTGGCAGATGGGTTAAAATGGAGGTAAAGCAGACAATAAAGGGGGACTCATGCACACATTTATTCGCCGATGCGCCTGCTTCTGTGCGCTCTCCAACACACGCACGCACACATCACGTCACTTCATCTGCTAATTGCTCTCTGCTGTGTTGTATTTCTCCCTCTTCCTGTTATCCTCTCCTCTCAGTATGCTTTGGTTTTGGACGCTGAGCCCCTGCCATGTTCCTCCTCTCGCCACACTCGTACACAGGAGACTGACATTCTCTCAAACTCACACAGATGCTCCCTGTACAGAGCACATCTGGCTCTGCGTGCTCGGCTCTCTCCAGTGCAGCAAGGCTGCTGCATAGGTGTCACCGAGCCTTCTCCAGGGACAGGGAGTGGCCAGCCAGGCATTCTGATGCGTCTGATGAGCCTCAACAACGCCACACAGCGATAGAGAGCACCCACCACCAGCCTGCCAGGGGCTGTTTTGCACAAAGCTGTTGTCGGAATCATATTACCTCCACTATTGAATAAGACATCTTGGTTCCCAGGGAGTTCTCTATGTGTTGTTGGCTTATTGAGTTGCAAGCAAATGAAAGTGGCTGGGGTCAGTGTGTAAAGGCGAAAAGGATTTGTTTCTCAGGCGTGTGGTGCCATAACATCCCCATCCAGGAAATGACTGTGAGACAGGCACACCCCTACAGCTGGAGTGGTACCACAATGCTCTGAACTTGTCTGAACTTCACAATGCTCAGCCAGCGTGCCGTGCACTAGTGTGTGTGTGTGTGTTCTTAGTCTATCCATGCGTATGTGTTTGTACACTAGGGCTGTACAGACAGTGTGTTTATGTGTTCGCCCCTGATTTCTTACCCAAATCCTTGAAGCTGTTATTGGAACAACAGACCACACTGGCACAGCAACTGGTGCTGAAATATGGCCTGGGTTTGCTGCTTATCTTTCCACAATTTCCATACGCATGTCACCCACATTAGAGTGCTTTAACTTTCTGTGAGAGAGGGAAAAGAAAGAAGAAACTAGACAGAGAAGAGAGAGAGACAATGAGGTACAGTAGAAGCTGTGTAATGACGATGCACCAGTAAGCTGATACATTTTGAACAGTTTTGTTGGATGCACGTTTCTCTTTCATTCTGAAGTGACGTCGTTTCTCTTGAGAACTCTGAACTGGAATTTTGTGATCACCAGTTGGCCAGTTTAATTTCTCGGTGTGTTTTTTTTTTACGATTTAGGCAGGTGCCGGTGCTTTACATTCCTAACCTGACCTCATGCTCAGTTCTGGTGCCTTTAGGGGAGGTCTGTCTGTGCAAAGCTGGTAAAACCAGGGTTGGTTGTGTGTAAACGTGTACACCTGTACATACCCACTGCAGTGCTTATATCTCCAGATGGAGGGGTGACCTTCTAGTCATGTTAAAGTTACACCTCTCTAAACATGGCATCATTCATTTTTCATACTTGAATTCTTGCTGTTTGTTTGTGTGAGTCAGCTGGAAGGACAGCATGTAGTGTGGGAGTCGAAAGGACTGCTCGCTATCGCAGACCCTTTCCTGCAACCCCAGCAAAACAGACACAGCTGGTCAGTGGGCCGCGGATGTTGTAACAGTCAGTCAAAATCCAGTCAAAGCGTCCTGCAGCACCTGGAAGAAGAAAAAGAAAACACCTTACCACAGGAACACAAAACCAAAAACATGCTCACTCCAAGTTTAATACAAACTATAAAACAGAGCTGTTAACTTTTATCGCAGCACTTTTTCCTCTTTCTCTGACAGCCTCAGACTTTTCCCCCTTCAACTCTCATTGGCTTCAGTTCTTCTTTTCTTTCTTCCCCCCACCCACCCTTCTTTCCTCTCCTGTTGCTTTCCTACTAAGTGTGGTGTGGTGACGCCCCTGCTTGGCTGGCAAGCCAACTCCAGACCCTGTGATTGCGCGCAGGAGTCAGAGGATTGCATCACTGCCTGTCGGGAGAGGCCACAGGAATGGACTTAAAAAGGAGGAGGGGGGAGGCAGCAAAGAAAATGAAAGATGTGAGATGGGTCGATGAAGGAGTGGAGAAGAGAGAGAGAGAGAGTGATGAATGACAATGGGGATATGGCCTGAGGAAGTGAAGAGGAAGCCAAGAGGGAATAGACCTGAGGCCACTCATACAAGCTCTTGTTTATATGAAAGTATGGCAGAGGAAAAGATGAGAGTGGAGGAGTGAGGTTTGGACGGAATGCATTCAGTGGACTGCAGGAGGTAGAGAGGCCCTGCAGAGTTAGTGGGAGGTCAAAGTAATCCAGGGTGGTGATGTCCATCACGTCTCCTGAGTGCAAAGACGAACACATTCTCCTCTCTCCTCTCCCCCCGCTGCGTTCATTCTCCCCCCGGTGCGCCATGAAACTGCTATGTTGTGAAATGCCCCACGTTATTGTGACATTACTCACCACTCTTCAAAGCCCACAGTGCTGTTGTGTGAAGTGCCATAAGCATTAGCACTGGGTAAGGTTTACTGCTAAAACACGCTGTATCATCGCCTCCGGGGGAGGATTATCTGTTTATTGCTGATTGATGCCCTGATACTACACCATAGATTTTTTTTACTATTTTGTTGATTAAAAACTCATGTTTGCCTGACTGTGAATCGGAGTAGGTGGGAGAAAAACTATCCAGTGACTCAAAACACATGTTGCTACATGTGGGCCCTCAATTGCATATTGTTCATGTCATGTAGCAGCTACTAGGGAGTCTGATAAATTGACCGTGGCTTGGAGCACGAGTGCTAGCCTTATGCTAATGTGCAGCTTCTCTCACTCTCTCTCTTTATATACCTGCTGCCTTTCTGTTCATTTGTTCTCTCAGACTAGTTCACAAGAGCTGTACCTTTGACCTCAGGCTACGTATCTGCACAAGTTTAGATTAAAGGCACCAAATGTCAAAAACCGAGTGTCAGAATGTCAGATTTGAAAGACATTGCTATTATCTGATCAAAAATTAAATGTGTGAGAAAAGATGTAAAAATGATTGCTCACACCAATTCTGAATCCTATCATAATCACAATATCTGAATATTGGAAGTATGTGAATGTGTTGCACAGACATGAAGTAGCTTTCTTTAGACCTAAAACCATAAAGAGTCAAATTCAGCTAGATCAGAGGTTACAAACTTTTTTTTTTCTTGATCGAGTTTAATTCTGTATCACAAATACATTTCATTGTAAACTGTATATCGTCCCACATCAACACAAATGCTTTTATTTTTCAAATTCTGTGAAATATCAGAAACATTGTGATTGCTATATCATGATGGAAAATCATATAATCAAATAACTCATATTGCCCGCCCCCACAAAGGTTTGACTGTTTTTTCACTTGACCGACTCAATCCTGACCAGATTAGATGCTCAGTGGCCCCCAGGTCATTTGCGTTTGAGACCCCAGGGCTTATTACTCTTTGTTTCTATTGCTGTGTTCAATTGAAACACATAATCATGACATGGGTATAGTCGTGTAAGTTTATCCTGAGTTTTCAGCACAACGTGATCATGGCAAACGTCACATTACTGTTGTGTTATGATATACTGTACATGGCTCAGCGATTAAAAACAATAATGTATAACTCATGCACGTTGGAATCAATCCATATCAAGTTCTGAGCGCTGCAATCGACTAGTAATATACACAGTTTGTGTTAAACTGGACTTTGACTTTGAGGGAAAATAGCAAAAAGATCGTTTCCCCAAATCCTTCAGCTCTACTGCTGCAAGCGAGGGCCCTTCCTTTCTCATGTAGCGGTCCTCTTTGACAACAAACCACAAGTGTGACCCGCCCTCCTGGTTGTGTCCCTCCTTCCCTCCCTCCTGGCACTGTTCCTCCTCCCTCCTTGCCCTCTGCATGGAATTCCTCAGTGTCTGAAGACTCTGGCTGGAGGCCATCGGTAGCTCACTGAGAGGCTTCCTGTTGCGCTCGTCTCCTCCTTTGCTCCTTGTGTCCCTCCCACTTTTCTTCACGTCTCGCCTTCGCTCGCTCAGTTCTGCCCTGCTCCGTGTGTTGTCTGAGATTCCGCCCCTAGTGTCCCATTTTATATCTTCATCTTGTCATTTCTCAAGTAAGTTTTTCCCCCTTCTTTCGCCTTGTGTTGACGCATGCGAGTTCACGCGTCACACCGTATTGCAGCTGCTGTGAAAACCATTCTAACAACTGCCTTTATCCTCAGTAGCCCTCCCCCAGTGGCATCATGCACACTGCTATTACATAATCCTGTGTATGATTCAATGTGCCTCTTTGCAACAGGAGCGAGAGGAAGCGAGAGGGAAGTTCAGTTTGTCAGTACGAGAAAAAAATGAATTACTGAAACTTTCCTGTGGCTTTATAGAGTGAATTAATCCCCCGCAAAAAATGTATGTTTATTATCACAACCAGGGATGGCTGCACCACAAGGTGAGAGAACAATGACACAGGAGAGGAAGAGGAACACATAGACTAAAGGAGAAACCTGAACAGTAAATGTGATTTAAAAAAAATAAATAAAACAAAAGCAAAGAACAGAAGGATAAAGAGAAACGGGGAATAAGAGGCCCAGAGGAGGAGGAGTGGAAACTGAGGTTTCCTGTCTGAGGAGGCGGCTGGCTGAAGAGCACAGAGGCAGGGGGAAAGAAAAAACTCTCAGCTGTGTGTGTCGTTTGTGTGTTAAGTAATCCATCAGGGGGTGAGGGGTGAGGAGGGGGCATGCAGGGCTGTGGCTTGTGTGTCAGCGGAGGTGGTACATACGCGCTGGGCGTATTTGGCCTATTACCTCAAGCTGCTATCGTCGCTGTGACCACAAGAAACGTCAGCAGCGTTAAAGGAGCACAGCAGAGACCATCTTTGGGCATTTTTTGTGTCCAACAGACATGGGATGGTATTAGATTCTGATGGTGTGATCACCTTAAACAAAAATATCATGGTTTTCAGTGGTTTGGGGCTAATATTGTCTTGACTGTCATACAATTGGAAAAAAAACAGCTCAGCGACTGCTCGTGTTACCCAACGCAGCACAAAACCGGAGTTATTCCTACGCTCACGTCATGAAAAACAGATCGTACCTGAGGTACAGCACAACAAGAAGATGTTTGTGACCCAGACCTTTTTTATTATTATCTTGAAACTTTTAAATCAGCCTAAAATCTCAGGGACCAACATAAATCTCTCTTTTTATCATCTTTATTTGAGTTCAGTGCTAACGTGTGAAACTGCTTATGTGGAAGGACTTTACTTTAAAGCCTGGAAATGTCTCTGATCACCTAAATGTGAGTATTCACAGAGTATTGTGTGCTTAATCTGGTCCTCCTTGGCCTTTGCAGTTGCTGATGTAGAACCCAAATGGCAGGGATCAGAGGTCACACCCCACCCTTACCTCGCTCTGTCACCTTTGACCCTGTCTCTCCCACCTGGTGGATGGAAAAACCAGCAGGTCTAGACATGAGCAGTGCTGCAGCGGTGGGGCTTTTCACACACTGCTGCTGAACCACAGAGTTACCGAAGTGAAGAGAAACACATTTACTACACTGAGTTGTTTACCGTCAGTTCATTAAATGTTGTCACTGCAGTGGTGAACTCGAGATCTAACATGGCCAATAATAATGGGCTGATTGATTAATCGGTTACTTAATCCCGTGACATTTGTCCATGTCTAAAAATGCCTCTTATGCCCTGAGATTGTATTGAGACTCAAGGGCTTACTAACCCTTAAATGGAGATGCACCGTCACTGTCACGAGGCTAATGTTGGTTTGCAGTCTCTTGCACATACCATAAGCCTGGCGTTAGTGTTCTTAGTCACTGAAGATGTTTTCTGACACGTCTCTGCTTTGCTGCAAGCGTATAATAATCCGCGTTTGGCAGCTAAAAGTATCGCAACATGCTCTCAATGAACCGACGCCACCCCGCGTGCACATTTTATCACAGCGCGATTGCGCGGTGTGTCAAAGTGACACATTAAAGCCCTTCAGAACCACATTGATCAATACCACCAGTTATTAGAAGCTGTTACAACCTCATTGTTTCTCTCTCTCTCTCCATTTGGTGTATGTGTACAAAGAGAGCAAAGAGCCCCTGGGAGAGATGGTTTACCTCCTACAGACTACCTCCCAGGGTCACAGCAGGAGGGAGATTAAGTTACAGCCAAAATGGGGGGAAGAGGGTGGATTGTATACACACCCACACACACACACACAGGCGCACACTCGCACTCTTAAACCCTCACTGAAAAACAGAATTTTGCGAAACACGATTTCAAAGCGCTCTAACATAATTACCCCCTTTCCCCCAAAAACCTCACATTTCTGACATTTTGCGATGCCTTTCATAGTCCGTCATGGCTGCGCCAGTGGACCCTACAGACTGAGCTGAAACGTGATCCACCTCAGGGCAGATTTCCTCAGATCAGACTGAAGTTAGGGTTCACTGATGTTCACTGATGTTCCCTGTGTCGCCCTCCTTTGACCTCAACCTCCACCTTCTCCATCTCTCTCATCAACCACCTCCTACCTCTCCCACTTCTCCCTCAGGCCGCTACCCATGTTCACCCCTCAACACGCCGCCTCATCAAAGGGGGGGCGGCAGTTTTAGGACACTGGCTGTGAAGGGATATGCAGGGGTATTGGTGACGGGTGTCAAAGAGGATACGCACAGTCCTTCCCTTCAGGAATCCCCTTCCTTCTCCACTTCCTCCTCACCCTTGTATATCCTCGCTGTGGCCCCCATGGTCATCCCTCCCCTCTCTCTCTCTCTCTCTCTCCTGTTCAGCTGCTATAGCGTGTGTTTACTTAGCTACAGAGCGAGCGAGAGAGGAGAGGGCCCAGGACAGGGACAATGCTGCCTTTCAGTGAGACTGTCGACCCCATGGCTGAGCAAAGAAGTCTTCATGGGGGCCGGCCAACACCCCTTCCCCAAACTTCACAGCCAGCCGCCACTGAGCTCACATATCTGGCCGACGTGCACATGCAGACAACACCGTGCTCTCTCCTTCCCTGTATTATGCTTTCTCTCAGTTGCTTTTGTCTCACATTTCCCACAAACCCTCGCTCTCTTGGTGACCGTGGCTGTTTGGAGGATGTAGTCAGGATCCCATAGCTCCAGTCCAAGAATCACACACTTGTGAGTCACTTCCTCGGCTGTCTCTAGACTATTTCTCAACTAAATAACAAAATAATCATGAGGGTGAGCAGAGGGGAAATCAACCTATGGGAAGCTGTGCTGGGATCACATCAGGCTACAGCCACACTGCTCTGTTTAATCTATAAGACATAAATTATGCTCCTGATATGCCTGTCGTCCAAACTACCCCGGTGCTTAAAACATTTTAAATTTTTTTTTAAAAATGTTCTTGTTCCATTAATCAAAAATAAAAACAGTTGAGCAGTTAATTATGTTTCCTCCAAGTCTCACACGTCTAATATTTGCTGATGTCTTATAAACGCTTGAGACAAAAAGTAAGGAAAACTTCATATTCAACATTAAACAAGTTTTTTGTTTTGTTTTTTTAGCCAAAAGAGTGGCTTTGATGAAAACTTCATTGTCGACATTTTTGCAGATGGAAAAATGATGCAGCGTACCAATTAAAACCATGTGGAACTACCAAGATAGTTGATTATATTGTGGAGTGGACACATTTTCATGAGGAAGCAACAGAATCAGAAAGGTTGTCTTATTATGGGAGGTTTGCAGCCACATGTGTGAAGAGAGACTCCTCCACTGTCTGTGTGACTGTCTCACAGGAGGAGATGTAGGATCACATGATCCAAGTTTCCTGATCGATGTTCAGTGTTACATTGATCCAGAAGTGTCATATGTTTTACAGTATGGATTTTAACACTGTGGATTGTTTCTTCAGTGGAAAGGTTGAGCTCATTTCTGCTCTAGGATTCATGGTCAAGGCTATTGATCATTACAACATAAACTATATATCAATATAAAAAGGATTTAGTCTCCTGGTTGCAAAGCAAACTCCCAATGTGAAGCCTCTGAGGTCACGCTGCTTTCCATTATCTGTTTTCCTCCAAATTACAACACTGTCATCATGTTCTTTTGAAGAAGAGCTAAAACCAGTCATTGAAATCATCACCTCCTCAGGAAAATGTTTACTGACGTTACAAATCAAGTGAGAAATCGGCTTATTATTGACCCATAGGTTTACATCCAAATGGACTTCTTTTTGCAACATCTTATTCCTAATAGTGATTCATCTGCTCCGATACACTGAATAAACGTGGTGTTCACAGCTAGTGACAGTTTGTCCACGTAACAAAATCTCTACGGTCAAAACTGTCATCAGAGCAATTAGTAACACTGAGTTTGACTGGTAATCTACTCTCCTTTAATCAGCCTTTAGCAGGAGTATAATTGAATGAAGCGAAATTTAAAAAAAATGTAGGGCACTGGAGACATTACTGTAACAATATTAGAGAGTAAAAAAAAACAATAACAGCCTTATCCTTGCTTGTCATGAAAGAGATAAACTATCTAACAACTCATCTCGCTTCTGTGGGTCATCGCTGACATTTCAGTGTCGCAGCGGCCATCAAGGGAAACCTGTGGGTCATGTGCTTGTCACCGATCTGTAACCAAATAAAAACAAAAGGTTACTTGTGCCAAAGTGTTTCACATTAGGCAGCACTGTGCAATATGATCTTATATTACAACAAATATTAAAAACAAACATACTTTTATTCTACATAATTAAAAAACAAGGAGAATGAGCGCAATCAGTAGCAAGAAACGTGTTTTTAAGGCCTCGTGATCCTGATGGTTTTCTGTAAAGGACTGATTTTTTTATGATATTGTATAGCAGTAATTCTGGGAACCACGGTATGTCATATTATAGCTGCTACTTACTATCAAGCAAGTTATAATGGCTGCTGTCATCTCCTCCCAAGTCGTTTTTAATAATTTTCTTCCACTTTCCGACACATTGTTCATCTGTAGCACTAAAATAACCCCAGTTATAGAGTTATACATTTATAGAAAGAAAGGTAGTAATGGCACAATGACGTTTATGTTTTATCACTATTAAATAAAAAAAAATACACTCACTTGGCCACTTTATTAGGTACACCATGTGCTTCAAGGTGATCTTAGTAGTTTTGTAAGATACTGCTGCGTGTCTGGCCATTTTTGACTTTTGGCATCAGTCAGGTATTTTTACCCTAGTAGAGCAAAAGTTTTTGAAATACTCAGATGTATATATAATATATATATATATATATATATATATATATATATATATATATGCATTAATCAGCAGAGTGATGCCACTGCTACAAAGATGCTGCTTGTGGACATAGTGTTCTCAGCTCTTCTGGTCTCATTGGTAAACGAGTGCATCACCATCGTCTAATCTGTGTATTGAATCTGTGCACCCCCCCCTCCTCCACCCTCACCCTAACTGCCCTCCGGCTATGTATAAACGTGTGTGTGTGAATGGTGGTCATCTCTTTTCTGGGGTTGGTGAACTTAGTGACCTTGCTGCTTCATGCCTCCCAGACATAAGAGTTTCCCATGTGGCTCCTGGCCAGGCAACTTTCAAAGCCCCCCATTCATGGCTAGTGTCGGCATGTACGAGGAAGAGGAAGGAAGGGGAATTTGTTGAAATTACTGTTTGATTAATTACTGCGTGCGTGTGTGTATGCGCGTTGCTGTACGTAGGGTTTGGACTGCGTGTGCATCTGTGTATGGTGCACTTATTACGTGCACACTGGGGAGCTGTTCTGCATGAACATGGGCAGGAGTATATAGGACACTCTGCAGCTGTGTGTTTCGATGAAAAATGTTTGCAGAGATTTGTGTGTGTGTGTGTGTGTGTGTGTGTGTGTGTTAGCCTGGTGAGAAGTAGCAGTGAACCCTAACACATTGTGTTGAATGGGGAGCTTGGCTCCAAACCAGGCGTGTTGTACCAGCACCACCTGTATGTGTGAAGCAGTAAAATGTGGATAATGAGACACATTTATTTTACACTTGCATTGGGAATAAGAAAAACTGGCTCGTGTGAAAGACTTTAAACTGTGGCCATTAGTGTTTAAAATGGGTACTGCAATGCAAATTGAAAATATTGGTGCAAACCTATTTGGTTAATTGTGCATCTACTCCAAGCAGCAGCAAAGGATTACCTTATGATGAGAGAGAGAGCAAAAAACAAGGCATCGATGAAGGAATAACACATGCATTAAATAATCACCGACAATGTTTATGAGAAAGAGAGACTTTGGCTGAAGCTTCAAAAATTAACCATATTGGCATCTATCCCCAGATTCCTCTCTTCTTTTTTCACCGTATTTCCACTTCAGACCCTCATAGTACTTTTCCTCTGGTCAAAACCTTTTTGAGAGCAAGAGACTGAGTAACATTAGGGATTTCTGACTCAATTTATTCAATTTCTGACATCGCTAAAGGACCATAATAACATTTATTTACCCTTATGTGCCTTTAAAAAGTGTTTTTATTTAGGAGATTTGGGCAATTACATGATTGCTCTGATAAACAGGGTTCATCTAGGGGTTTTGGTTGTGCATGCATGTAACAACACGGTGACGATGGTTCAGTCCTGTGGTGGAAGAACTCAAAATGACAGCTAGATGAACCATCGTGCTCACAACCCTCAGGCTGGGTCCAGAGGTCAGTGTGTTCAGAGGGAGGAGGTGGACTGAGTGAGTGCAGCTGGACTTTAAGGCCTGCGGGCTGGGGTAGGGGTTGCTGGTCTGGTGGGTCTTAAAAGTCCATGGTGTCTGAAGGTGCACACTGTAGGGGTTTGGGGTGAGCTGGGGCAGCGGGTGACGTGACATGGTGCTCGGCCCAGTCACTGGCTAACGGTGTAGAGTGAAGCTGTGCTGGAAGTGAGGGTGACCATCTGGATTGGATTGAAGACATTCCTCGGGAAGAGAGAGAGTGTGTGTGTGAGTAAAGGTCAGCATGAAAAAAAAAAAGAGGAGGGGGTTACTCTGTGTGTTTATTTTTCTTTAGCTTACTCGGTGTTTCATTGTTTGAGAGTATTTCTTACCCAGTGGAATTGTGGAATTTGAGACTTTTTCCTGTGGGAAATATTTCAGGTGTGAGAATCTCCTGTGGTTTGCAGAACGCAGCACTTCCTCTGTGTTTATATGAAAAGCAAGCAATCCTACAGTGGCCCCCACTGGCCCAGCTCTGACCCTCTGTGATTGGATGTTTGTGCAGGTGGGAGGTCAGCGGGGTTGTGGTCATGCTGTCCGTGGACGAGCCCCTGGACCTTAAGCTCCCCCGGCGAACCAATGGGCGGGACAGAGGGGCGTGTTCGCCCCCCCTCTCCCCACTGCACCCCAAGCGAGCCCGCCAGCTCCACATGGCAGAAGACGGCACTGCAGTGATAGAGCCGGCCTCTCCAGCTTCTCCACATACAGGTAGGTCAACCTTGATACAAAACACAAATGGGAGGAATTAGGAGTGGCGTCTCTGTATCAGATCTTAGCAGGTGTGTTTGTGTGTCATGGCAGGCGCGCAGGTGGTCCCCCACCATCGGACAGACACCCCCACCCCGCCTGCGGTGGACCTGAGCATGTCTCCCTCCTCCCGCCACACCCCCAGCTCTCCAGAAATGACTACCGGCAACTACGTCGCCTCAGGGGTGAGTGTGACGTAGCTCAAACACACAACACAGCAGCTTTAAAAAACACAATTCCTAGCTTCCTCTTGGGTTACCACCACATAGGCGATGGCTGTGTCATAGCTGCCGTGGCGCTATTGGCTATTCTAAACGGCAGTTTATTTGTTGGTGACAAGCCCCCATGGAGTGTGAAACAGTCTGCTAAGGTCAGGAGTTAAGGAACAACGTAGGTTTGTGTCACACTCTGAGAGAGAGAGAGAGAGAGAGAGAGAGAGAGGGGGAGACAGAGGGTGTTACTTCTTATCAAACACCTCTTGTGTCCCCAACAAGTGCCTCTGTCTTTGCGACATGCACTCAGTGGCCCCACTGGCATGATGTGTAAGGCTGTGTGTGTGTATGTACATGTATAATCAGATTAAAGACAAGGTACAGCCATGCAGACCTCACGCCATCTAATTTAATTCCCTTCTAATTGAATTGAGAAAGGCTGGGTCCATTCAGCCGCTCCGAGTCCCATTTAGTCCTCGATAGCCCCCCGACCTCACTGCTACACACACACACTCTGCACTTAAGTTTGTGCCCCCACTGACGCAGTCGGGGCATTTTCTCCCTCCTACGCACTCATTCTTACAACTACGTGCGACTCGTATAGGAAGAGCTCCGTACAGCTCACATGTTCTCTCCCCTATAGCGTCTCACAAAGCAGCTCACACAGTTTAGCATGCGGAGGCAGAGCTCAGGGAATTTGCCTTATTTCATGAAATTTGTCACACACACATCTCTGACTGAGACGATGAGACAGGCAGGAGTATTGTGATTGATTTGCTGACTTTTTCACCTTTTCTCTGAGTGGTTCCCTACATATATATATATATATATATAAATACATATATATGTGTATATATATATACATAAATGTAAGTATATATATATATATAGATATAGATATATATTTCATAAAATACAAAATGTGATCCATGCTTTATTTTCTGTTTTCTGCATGGTAACACTGTATGTGTGTTTGAGTCAGCATATTAGTTCTTTGAGCTGCAGCTGAGTTTCAGTGAATCGACAGCTCTCATACAGAGATCAGGGAATGTGGGGAGGTGTAATAGTACGGAGTGAGTGACTATGAGAGAGAACGTAGAATGGATTTTTAAAGACAAAGGTAGGCAGGTCTGTACTCTGCTGATAAAAAGAGGTATCAGGATATATCTGATACCACATATTCTGCCGTGGACACGGGTGAATGACAATGTTTATGTCACATTATTCCTAAAGGACCTCAGCGGGCTCACGAGCACAGAAAGTATGAATCCGTGTCTTAAGGATTCTGTGGCAGACTGATGACATTTTCTCCTTTTGTCTCTTTCGTTTGTCAGAATTCTCACATCTCACCGGCCTTTCAGTTTTTTGTGCCAATCAGAGCTGGAGCGGGACTTCATCTGCCGTCCTCCATGTTCATCAGCCAGACGAGTGACAAGAGAGCGTCTCCAGACCTGTCAGCGGACGAACAATTGGCCTGCCGCTGGAGGAAGGTAAGCCCCAAACAGTGATAGAAACCTGTTTAGGCCAAACTAGCAAAGAATAAACGCAGCTTTATCATAAGAAAACCTTTCTTCTGTCTACAGTGCCATCTGCTCTTTGACTCGCTGCAAGACCTGGTAGACCATGTCAATGATTTCCACGTCAAGCCTGAAAAGGATTCTGGGTACTGCTGCCACTGGGAGGGCTGTGCTCGCAAAGGCCGGGGGTTTAATGCAAGGTGAAATAATCCTTCAGTATTCAGTATTATGCGATGTACCACAGAGAAGGACGACGATTTCATAACTCCTGTTTGTGACATTGCAGGTACAAGATGCTCATCCACATCCGCACTCACACTAACGAGAAGCCTCATCACTGTCCCACCTGCAACAAGAGCTTCTCACGTCTGGAGAACCTGAAGATACACAACCGCTCACACACAGGTCAGTGGTGGCAGTGAGTTACAAAGCAGAACCAACTTAGAGTGCATATGCTTTAAAATGAAGAGATTTATTTTTATTTCGTCCTTTCCCCCCCCCTGCAGGTGAAAAGCCCTACATTTGTCCATATGAGGGTTGCAACAAGCGCTACTCAAACTCAAGCGATCGCTTCAAACACACGCGCACACACTACGTGGACAAGCCTTACTACTGCAAGATGGTGGGCTGCCTGAAGCGCTACACAGACCCCAGCTCCCTCCGGAAGCACATCAAAGCCCACGGTCACTTTGTGGCTCAGGAGCAGGGCTCCCCGGGTGGGGTGGGGTCCCTCCTGAAGGGGAGTCAGAGTGGAAGGCTTGGGAATGGAGGGGCAAAGGATTCAGAGCTGTCCTATGTGAGCGGACCCCACATTATCATCCCTGGGGCAGCGGCTGCTCTTCTAGGAGGCCATGCTCTTCAGGGCCTAAGTGGCGCCGTACCCCTGTCTCCACTCAGTCCAAGGCCCCTGGACCTCAGCTCTATGGGCTGCCCCAACTCACCTCCAGGCAGCATGGGAGGAACATCCATCCTCTCTTTCAACGGCTCGGCGCTGGGACTGGCCAAGTCCCCCCTGCTCTCCTCTGCGTTCCCCTCCACGGCCCTGGGTCTGTCAATGATGCCCATGCTGGGAGCTGCGTCTGAGCGTAGGGCACAGAGTCAGCAGGTCAAGAAGGGCCAGGGGGAGGAGGCCGAACACGAGGCGACTGGAAGGGTCCTGAACCTCTCCACAGGAGGCTCTCATGATCCCCTTTCCTGGGTGGTCATCCCTCCAGGCACTGTGGTGCTCAAGCCAGCTGTGGTCAACTGATACACACACACACATTCCAGAAGAGCTCAGGGGGTTGGGATGGGAGGGTGAATGCCATTATGGGGGGTATGAGTGGTCAAAGGTGATAGGGACTAACTCGCACAATCAAATCCAGGCAATGCATTTTAGAGCAAGTGTGGAAAAGGATAAAAATGTCCCACTGAACCTTCAATCAAGAAAACAATAGATAACACTACACCTCACGAGAGTTATGAACACAACGCAAGCCTCTTTTCATGTTGGGGAAACCAAAGGGGCCCAAGAACTCTGTTCAGGAACATGTACGGTTTGGCTCCTTGTTGCTTATTTTATACTCTATTCATTCCTGTTTGCTGGTTCTTTGAACAGGGACCGTGAGCGTAGTGCTTCGTGTCTTAGTGCTCTGTGTTCTTGCAAAAGCCCTGATTCATTTTTAAGTATTTATACGACTGTACTTCATTGACAGCGTGCCTCCAGCTGAGCAGTGAGATCGATACATCGCGAAACTGACTGACGCACTCACAGTTGGGCAAACTATCGAGTAATTGGAAGATTCTCCATAGTTGATTTTTTTTTTATATATATATATAAATAATGACCTATTTTTCACAGGCGGCTGTGATTAATATGATTACGACAAGCTTGCCATACCAAAGCAAGTGAACTTTTTGGATTAGTGCAGGAGGAGGAGGAGGAGGCCACCATCTCCACTCTGCGTCAGTTCAGTCGAACATAGCACTTAACAGTGTCAGCTGGTTATAGAAAAGAAACCTCAAAACTGCTGCTAACCTCTCAGCTCCCCCCAGTGTAGCTTTAACTGGGAGAGAGCACTTTTGACAATCTGTCCCCAGTGTTGGGGAGGGTGAGCAACATGCATCAGCCTAGTCCACCAGAATATGTGCCAGATGTGCAGACTAGGGACTTTTACGGCACAGAGACAGACAAATGGTGTTATATCACCTTGCAATGACCAATCATCAATCCCTCCTTTTTACCCTAGTGAAATTCAAGCACTGGTGTGTCTGGCGCCCCTCTCTGGTTGGACACTGTACACGGCATCCTCCCTGCTGTCCTCAGAACCTGTTTTGCTCCTGGATTGTCCAGCTGCTTTCCCGTAATTGAATCAACACGGCCAGTATGTGTATGAAAGGGCCACTGTGGTGATAAACACTAGTGTCTTGTGTTTTTAAGAAGTGACCCGACCCAAAACCAGCTGTGAAAAGCAGTTGGTCGTCCAATCGAAAGCCCAACTCAGCCTGGTCGGTTTCAGTTATGTCCCAAGTGCAGCAAATGTCACGCTGTGCCAAAAATACCAGGAGAGTCAAGTGGGATGTCGTTGTTGTGCCACAGAGGGGGGTGCGATGCACTCAATGCCACAAACAGCTGGACTGAATAGGAAGCCACACTATTGCGAACTGCCTCATTTTACTCTGTCCGAAGGGGCAATAAAATAAAATAAAATAAAAAAAATTTGACTTTTGAGAAAACTTCTCTCATGGTTCATTTATAAGCAGGCAACATGCAGTTACCACAATCTATAACCCTTACATGTATTTAAACATGTTACAGCTAAGTAACAGTACGTGTTTCTTTCACGACTAGTTTGCGCTTATTCCATTTTTCGGCATGGGTCCGTTTTGTTTTGCGGGCTCCTTCCCAGAGTTGTGTTGCTCAGTGCGAATGCATGTATGATGTTGACTCTTGTCCCTCTTGAGAGGAGAGGTAGAGGAGCTGGAGAAGATCGTCCCAACACAAGGAGCATTCCTCTAAAAAGACTTGACACACCCACATCCTCCCACTCCTCCATCTCTCCTCTCCACAAAGTGCGTACGTCGGCGGTCTTACTCTTCCATTGTCCAGTCTTAGAGCATCATTAGACCTTACTTAATGTTGTTTATATTTTTGTGATTATTATTATTTTTTTTGCTGTTGTTCTGACGAGACATTTTTCTGATGTTGAAGTTGCTTATTGTGTACTGCGATGGCTGCTCTGCAGTCAGCTTTCTGCCGCTGAGGCCGAGTCTTTTTACGAGATGATGAGATGAAGAGAGGGGGAGGTTTAGATGCTTTTCCAAGGCAGTGGTTCTCAACCTGGCAGCTCTTAAAAATTATCTGATGCTCAATATGTGTGGTGACATTTAGATACGTTATAAGCTATTGGATGGATTTTTGTGAAATCTTGTGCTGGGGATTCTTTCTATTACATCAAATATGATTCCTTAATGTCTCAGCTAGTGCCATCTCCATGTCAGATGTTTGGATTACGACTCGAGTACAAAACTAATAACATCTCTGTTGTCATGCTAGTGCACTTTACCCAAGATACAGCATTACCTGCTAAACATCAGCGTGCCACATTGTCACCGTTTTAAGGTTGTTAGCATTTAGTTAAAAGTACAGCCATAACAAAGTACCACAGATATGACTTTATCTCCCAGTCCCCTTTGTTCTGAAGGACGGAATACGACGACAGATGCTGTGTTCCTAAAGCAGAACAATGTGGGAAGGAGAAACGCCTGTACGTTCAGATGATACTAATTTATGTTCAGGGTAAACAGGACAACAAAGGTTGAAAACCACTGCTGTGACATCACGCCCCACCATGACAATCATGATGGCGTAAGAGCATTGTTTTGACTTGTTCTGACAGTGAGATTCAGTGAAAGCATTGAGAAATGAAATTCGACTGTAAAATGGTGGGCAGCGCTGAGAGAGGGAGCAAAGACAGAAAAGACTGACTAAAAGAATGAATAAATTAATGGACAGGGAGGCATGAAGGAGGGAAGAGTCTGCGAGCCAGCAGAGGGAAAACAAGCAGATAGTCGTGCTGTGCAGCCGCTCTCCATCTGGCCACCTACCCAGCAAACAGTCCTCTCGGCTCTGTACTCGCTGTGCCCAATGTGGCAGCCACTCACAGGCAGACAGCACCAGCCTGCTGAAAAGTAGGCCACTGAACTCTGTCTGCCCTCTGGGT
Organism: Solea senegalensis; assembly: GCF_019176455.1. Classification (NCBI taxonomy): domain Eukaryota; kingdom Metazoa; phylum Chordata; class Actinopteri; order Pleuronectiformes; family Soleidae; genus Solea; species Solea senegalensis. Next base: position 11,501,306 of record NC_058038.1, read on the forward strand.
TTTTTTTTTTAGTTTTTTTTATAGAATAAACCCAAAAGACTCAGCCCCTCAGTCCCCCCACCTTTTTTTTTTTTAACCAGAGATGCATTCCAGTCTCCCTAACAAGCTGCATTCACAGTAAACAAAAACAAAAACAAATGAAATCTCATGGGCTGCCCACAGGTCTACCACTATTCACAGCAGAGATAAACTGCATACTTGTGCTTCAGCCTCAGAAATTCTTAGTCATCATTGCCTCAAGCACTTACCCCTAAACCCCATCTCTCTCCCTCCCCCCCTCACACACACACAGTTTGTCCAACAATCTTTTTAAGGACTCTCATTGACTTTCAGCATTATCCTTAACTAGCCCTAAATTCAGCTAATAGCTCAATATGAGTGTATACTGGTCCTGACAAAGTCAGTGTTTATGCCAGATAAGCTGTAACAAATACACACACACACACACACACACCAGTCTCTGTGCAGGCTGCATGTTTGAACTGAATCTCTCATTGTGAGTGGACAATCCTGGCATGTGATGTCATCAGAAACAGGTGCTAAGTAGGCTAGACATGGTTTCCGTGGCAACAGCGAAAGCCACAGATGCGGCAGCTCTCCTCCTCCTCTCTGTTTGTCTGTTTCTCGTCTATTGATCGAACAGGGACTCAGCACAGCGGGAGAAAGCTGAATGATAATGACACGGATCCTTCCAGGATCCACATGGTTTCAATATTAAATAAGCTGTATGACCCATTAACCCTTTGAGCTCAGTCTCGACTGCACTTTTGCACCCCTCACCATGTGTGTAGATATGAGGGATGCTGTCACATCCTTCCTCATAGCAGAGCGTTGTTCTTCAGTCAATTTGAGAACAAACAGAATTCAGAAAAATGGCTGAAATGTAAAAAAGAAAAGTTCAGATTTTTTTCTTAAAGCGGTACTTAGCCGTAAATGTCATTAAAAGGGTGCCACTGACTGAAGTGCCACAGTGCTGCACAACAAAGGGTTAATGATAAAACTATGGCCAAGCAAGGCCTGTTCAAACTTATGTTTTTTGCACATGTGTGAGATATTATGTCAGTATTTGAATTTTTCCAAGTGCCTTTTTTTGTTATAGGTGAAAAAAATATATATAGAAGTTATACTCTATGCGATTAAAACAACGATAATATGAAAATATATTTTTCCTGGCATCGTGTTCTGTGGCTGAACATGCCGAATTTCAGAGTTGTAAAAGTCTCCAATTGGTACAACATAGCAGTGTGCTCCTGTTTTAGAGGAATTTTATTACGATATTGATAATAATGTCAATGAAAAGAGAAATGTTTAATAAAGTTGCATTTGATACAACTTGTGTTTTGATTTATGTCACTTTATCCTACACAATCCCAGCTGACATAGGGTGAAAGGCAGGCGACAGTCCATCATAGGGCCAACATATAGAAATGAACACCTCACTCTCACATTCACACCTCTGGTCAATTTAGATTACATTTGAATAATCACCATTCTGCATGTTTTTGGACATGGAAGCCTGAGAGAACCCACGCTCACACAGGGAGAACATGCAAACCACACAGAGAGGCCCTCGGGCAAACCGGGATCTGAACCGATGACGTTCTTGCTGCGAAGCAACAATGACATCTGAGAATTTAGATTTTTGCAAAATCAATAAATGAATTAATATGACTATTAGGGATGGGCATTAATATTTGATTTCTTTAAAAACTTGATGTGACAACGCACATGTACAGTATATTAAAAGGATACATTAATAAGAGACTGATGATTGTATATCTTTATCCTCCTGGTCACATAGTATAGCTTTGCTTGGAGTCTCAGTCCGAGTGCTCCAGATGTATAGAGCCATTGTAGGTTATCATTTATTTAAAATCAGAGGTGATGTGCTATAGAGTCAGGAGGAGGATTTTCTTTCCGACAGCTCAGAGTGACGTTTGCATTAACACACAGCAAGATGTTCCCACAGCAGCACAGTTTAAGCTCAGCAGCCTCTGCTGCAGCACACAAATAGCCATTGTCAACAAGTTTGAAATGCTTTTCTCTAATGACTGCTGTTGTCTCCTGTCTCCTTCACTGCCTAAAAACCACAAAGTCAGGACTAGAGAAAAGGAGAGGGCATTTATTAGGTTATAATTTACAGAGGACAGGGGGAGGAGAGACTGGGGGGGGAATATCATTTCATACTTCATGTTTCTGTATTCTGCTGCGACTGCTGCTTTTGGTCTTGTGACTGAATACTTAGCTCCTCATCAAGACGCTCTTTTGCCCGCACCACCTAAACACAAACACACAAAAGATTGACAGGAGATGAGAGAAAGACAACACTTTTACACAACAATTTGACACGGATGTGCCACAGAGGAATTTGTAAGGCATGAATTTCTCCAACATGCTCAATAGTCACAGATTTATATTTCAGAACAGACACAACAGGGCTGGTCTGTCAGATGGGCTGTATCAACACCGACAATGATGAGTATGAGATTTGTATACTGCTGCAGTACCATACGTTTATCTACAACACTTTTGAATACTACAGTTTTACATACATACACATTTACATACTACAGTACCTTTCTGAGAAGATTTTAAATAACAGTCAACTAGAAAGAGGAGAAAACTAACCAGTGAGCGACACAAACATTTGATTTCAGAACCCGACAATAACTTTACAGTGTGTGAATAAAGATTATCCCTACTAAAAGTACGTATATTGGTTTGATTATTTTTTATTAATGACCACTTTATTATTTCTTTTGAAATTCAGAAAAATGTTGACAAATGCAAAGATGAAGACATTAGAAAGCATGTTTTTTGAGTGGATCACTCCATAAGTCAGTGGGTTCAAAAACAAAACAAAGCAAATATGTTCAGTATACTTACTTTTGACTGTATGTAAAATGAACCGCCTGCTGCCTTGTCATTGACTTTAAAAAGGTGCTCATAGTTCTGAAAGAAAGACATTCACATGTGTTTGCATTTGTTTTTAAACCAATGCAGCTTTTTGAAGCAACAATTTTTGTGATCACAGCAGAAGAGAAAGACAAACGTTGAAATTCACTGACGTGCACGGAAATCACAGCAGTATAATCAAAAATATCTGCATTACAGATAGTAATTTAGCCAGTATGTAATAATAAAATCCAGTCATCCAGACAGAGCAATACATTATGGATGTGACACATGTTGTAAACATTTTTGACGAGGTGAAAATAAAAAAAAAAACTTCATAAAAAGGGTCAAAGCACCTTCTGAATCTCCTCAGGAGAGAGAGTGGAGACATTGAGGATCTGCTGCGCCTCTTGTAGGCTTATTCCAGTGATGCTGGAGGCTGCAGCGGACTGTTGACCTGCTGTGCCTCTGGCCCGTGCTGCTGCTTGACTCGCTGTGACAGAAAATACCACACACTCAAGACATCAAATAAAGTAAATGCAAAAATGACTGTACACAGCTAAAACTGAGTGACTTATCTTATTGAATACTACTATGAATACTCTTGTGTTGTTCAATTCATTGAACAATGAACACTTCTACTTGACCATAAGATAATATGACAATATTCAAACCTGCATATTCTTGTTGTAAAGCTCGAGCAAACGCACGTCCCACCACCTGTGCTCCCATCACAATTATCTGTGCAAGATATTTAGCCTGCAGGGAAATAAAACACAAGCACAAAATCAATATCAATCAGATTTTACATTTTTATCTGTCCCGATTTCCAATCCAGTGATTTTCCAAACTGATCAGTCAAAGCAAAAATCATAAAATGAAGTCAGCCTTTAGAGATTGGTTTGTGTCAGGGTTGTTAAATACATGGCTTTTGGTTTTATAAGACCTGTTTTAAGGACCAGACAGCGAGGAATCACAATGGTGGCACATTAGTCATGTTGCAGTATTATCTCGTTATAACAGTGACAGCAAAACTGTTGGACTTAACAGAAACGGTTTGTTTAGAGTAGACTATTTCTTGGGGTGACTTTGCTAAAATTTAAGCAAACCTGGCAACCCTGACCTGATGAAGACACAGACGTTACTGCTGACATAACCGTGACAGCGGTTTGGTCATGATTTAATCCCCACGTCCTGGTAACATTAGCGTATCTTTAATCTCACGGACAGCTAAATATTTTGGGGACGAAGAGGACACAGCTGTCTTATGTAATAATGTTTAGAAAACAAACACAGTCAATGACACACAGCAGCTCCACCATGGCTCCTGCTAACGCTGCTAACGCTGCTAACACTAACAAACTCGCCGCTGGACTCTGTAACGTTTACGCGACAACAATAAAATGAATTCTTACCATTTTAAAATATTTTACAGTTTCAGTGAACAGTAAGCGGCCACTGCCTCCCGCACATGTACTACTATGAAGGTTAATGAAGAGTCAAAGTTCATGGTAGCACCAACAATACAAGTTTTGAGTGGATTCAATTGGTCGCTCATATTTGTAACACTGCCACTTAGAGGCACGGAAGTCCAACTGCAGGTTTGTTTCTCTCAGATTCTCTTTTCTAATTCCACATTAAAAAAAACCCATAAGCATTCAAATGTACATATATGTGTATATATATACATATAATATTGCACATCATATTAAAAAGTCTTAAAGGTGCATATTAAGAGTTCAAGCAGCCCATGGAAAGAAGTATGTTGGTTTTGCTCCTGATGATCCTGTACCTACCACCAGAGGGCAGCATACTGCACAAGTTGGGGAGTATCTCCCATCTTCAAAAAAAAGACTTACTGTATATTCACTTACTGCCCATTTATATACATTTTTATAAATGCAAATAATGTGTGTTATAAAAAGGTATAAAGCATAACAGTAAAATAGTAACATAATAAACTGGTCAAATCTAGATAGAATGCAACAAAATCACACAAACCAGACACCAGCAGTAATTGGTCCAAAATGTGTTTATTGAAAGACAATATCTTAAAAAAAAAAGAGACCCATAATCCATCATTTACCTGATACAAAAACAACATTCCAAACTCAATGTATAAAAAGGAAGTTTTTTTTAACACAATGGAAGGCAAGTTAATCCAGTGAAAACATTATCATTTTGTTAAATCCCAAGCATATACAGTTTACACTGCACATGCACTGATGACACCTGCAGCTTGTGGATGTGCACGATAGTGGCTGAACTGTCGTAAAGAAACGCGGCTGGTTCAAGCCTGGATTATTGGTGATATTGCTCTGATCAGAGGAAAAAAACAATGGCTGTTATTTTTCAACACTACTCTGTTATCGTCTAGTTACCACCACAAATACTTAATACCAGTTAATAAGACAAGAAGAGAAAAATTAGCTCATTTAGCGAAGATTGTATCATAAACAGTCTGAAACACAGCAAAGAGCAAGATTTGATGAAAGGAATAAGAGAAAATAAATCATCTAAAGTATACAAAGTATACATTCTGGTTTGGTTTTCACTGTGTGACAATTCATGTATACTCTTTATCTTTAACCCCCACATAAACATAATTACAATAAACATTAAAGTCTAACTGGCACTAGCACATGTCAATGTTGGCTAACAAGGAAAACGCATAATATGAATGACTGTTATAAGAAAATTCCAGTTCATGGGTAAACATGAGCACTGGTGACCCTGTGGTATCCTCGTTTTTTGCTGCTGAAGGTTTGAACGCGTTACAGTAAGAGTGAGTTTGTGTAAACAGGAAGTTTTGGTCATTCACACGCACACAATAGTCACCTGTTGGGTCATTGTTTCATCAGCATTCAGCGAGCGCGGTCCACTGTGGCGGCAAATATCCACACACGGCTAGTTTGTACATCACAAGGTGTTCTGACACCAGCGATATAACAGTGGGCACTGTAATATGACGTGATCATGTCATAAACACAAGTGAGGCAAAAATAGCCATCATTTGTTTTTAAAAACATTGTTTGTCGTCAGTAAAACTGTTATTGCTACGATTTCCTGCTCACACTGACTAAGCTGTTACTGATGATTATTATTATTATTATCGTTGTTATGTATCATTTCATATTGTGGATTTTACTGATAGCTGGAAAAAAAACTTATCCTGAACGATTGTTGAAATATTTAAGAATTCGAATCAAACATTAAATAATGTTTGCACATCAACTTTCATGCAGTTAGACAACAAACACTTAGATATCATGACATATTATTTCCCACACCTGCACAGATGCACACATACAGTACTCATTTTCAGAAGGTGTTTTTTTTGTTATTGAGACTTTTTTTCATGCGTCACCCAGACGGGGTGTTTGTAGGCGACTTAGCGGAGGGTTTGCTCGCACTGTGCAGTATTTTTTTTTTTTTGAATCTGTAAAATGTAGGCTGAGATGTTAGTTAAGAGGACGTCAGAGGTGGCACTGACACTTGGCAACATGGAGACTGGTCTCCTCACACTGTTGTTGGCACCGTGTTCGAGGCAAAGGCGGAGCGTCTCCTTTAGTCGTCCTGAATAACAGAGAGGGCACAGCTAAATACACACGTTTATTTTTTTAATAACATGAATATGAGTAGATGTTGGATACTGTATTGGTGTTTTATTGATTTTTATGTCTTTTTTTGTTTAATGTCTTGTGTTTATGATCTTTTATGGATTTTAATGCGGGGCCACACAGTTGGTGTAGTGGTTAGCGCCCTTGCCTTTACAGAAATAAAACTCAGGTTTGTGACCCGGTCGGAACAAGGGCCTGTCTGCGTTGATTTTCTTCGGGTTCTCCGGTTTCCACCCACAGTTCAAAAACATACAGATTAAGTAAATTGGACACTCTAAATTGACCATAGGTGTGAGTGTGAAAGTGAATGGTTGTGTCCCTGTGATGGACTGTTGACCGATCCGGGGTGGGAACCCGCTTTTCGCCCTATGTCAGCGGGGCCTGACACAGCATCCTACGTGACCCTCACATGGAGGATAGAGCAGTAGTAGATGGATGGATAGATGTAATGTTGTTTTTAAACATGCTTTATAAATAAAATTGTATTGGACCGGACTGGACTGGATGACATTCACTCACCCACTCGTCCTCATCGACCCCCTCAAAGGACTCCTGTGGCAGTGGGTCGTCCATGTTCCCCAACTTGGCCACCATGGCACTGAGCAGCTGAGTGATACATAAACAATCGAGTCATAGAAACGAAAGCACGTGTCATAGAAAGACAATAATACTGTATTTTAATTTCTTCTCACCTCCTCCTTCTTTTGTTCGTCAGTCTTCTCCTCCAGGTAAACAGACGAGGGAAGGTATTTCCTGACTGGAGCCTCTTTGGGGGCTTCACTCACTGTGGAAAAAACACACACACACAGAATCACCAGCAAGGTTTTCAGACTGCTGTACTTGTATTAAACGTGACAATACAAATCGTGCAATTAAGACTAAAGAAACATATTAGACTGAAGCAGCTTCAGTATGTAAAGTGTTCCGCACGTGGAGTCATGTCTTTGGGCTTCAGGCTGATCTTTTTGTGCTGGCCATTGGAGCCGGACAGCCAGGCAGAGGCGGTCAGAGCTGGTTTCCACCACTCTGCTGTGTCTGTGTACACGTCATCCTGGAAAAACTCTTTCTGAAGACCCAGAGTGGACGCACACAGAGGAAAGAGAAAGACAGATTTTCTTTTAACGAACAATCACTAGTGGGGTGCAGTATTCACACGTGTCCTCCAGGTGGCGGAGTTGGCTCACCTTGACGCGTGGCACCCTGAAGGCCACAGGCTCTATGGATGCCTTAGTGAGCATTAGCCCGACTGCTATCTCCACATCACGCACATTGCACTCCGTCTTGGGGAGAAAGGCCAAGCCCTGCAAATGGGACAGAACAAAAAGTGCCAGAGATGTGTTAATGCAAACAAACAAACAAACAAACAACAGCACAAACAGCATCTCAAAGGCAGAGTATTGCAGTTGTATGGATGTGGGGTTGGGCTTCAAACCAAATTAAGTCAGTATTACTGGATAATGAGTCACATAAAATCAATCAGTGACAAATTTCAGTGACTGAAAATACATCTAAGCGAAGAGAGTAATGTGAATTTAGAGCAACACAAGTTTGTGGATTATTTATAACATTTTTGTTATTGCAGAGTGAGTTTAGTGTTGAAAACATGGATCCAAATGTGAATGGATGCATAAATATCAGCTCAGTACCTTGTGTAGCTCAGGAGAGTTATAACTGCTGCACTCAATAAAGTACGGATCCTCGGGGACGATCTCGTAAATGTGCACTCGGGTGTCACCCTACGAGACAGACAAATCACACGTGGAATTCTGATTTTGCTCTTTGGTTTTGATTCAAATGGAACTTGTGACTCTTCTTTTCCAATTTGCTTACTTTTCCAGTGAGAATAGCCACACTGGTGTCAGGATCATAGAAGGGGATGAGTGTGGACGGAGAGATGCCAACATCCACAATGGCTATGGCTCGGGAGGACAGAGAGTCTGCAGGATGCAGGTACAGTTGTCTCTGACTGTGACTGCAAGAGAAGGACACGACGGTAAGCTCTCTCTTCCTTTCTTTTGACTGGCTCAGTGCATATTTATGCGACTATAAAAATTCCTAACATATTATGTACCAGTCAAATCCAGACACCAGCAGGTACTTGCCCTCACACACCCACAGTATACGAGCTCCCCTGTGGCCCTCAGGGCCGGGGCCTTCCTACGAAAAAACAAACAAACAAACCGTTAAGGAACATTGTAATGTAGTATTTTCAGGGTGAGTAATTCTACATAGTCACTTCTTTGCTTGTTTTTCTTCCAAGAAACATGACTCTTTCAAGATTTGATCAATTCAATTTGAAACTATAGTGTGCAAAGAACTGTGAACTACTGTGGAGCTGTGCATGTTCTATTACAAGAGAAAAGACAAATCTCACTTCTCAATCTTTATTTTTATGGCAATCTCAAACCATATGACATACCTGCACAGGGGCAGTGGACTTGCGAGGGTCATAGATACGAATTTTACCGTCTTTACACACGGTGGCCAAGAGCTTCCCGTCTGGGCTCCATGCCATACTGAAAATCTGAGCAAGAACCACGAGACGACAGGGAAACTCAGAGACTTCATTTTTGTAAACAAACACGGCTATAACTTAAGACTTTAAGCTTTAACTTAAACAAAATTGATGTCACGCACCTGTTCCTCGTGTCCAGTGAGGAGTTTGACCTGCTCTCCGCTCTCCAGGCTCCACAGTCGGACTGTGAGGTCATACGATGACGACACCAGGAGTCCACTGGCCAAAGGGTGAAACTTGATTGAGTAAATCTTCTCTGTGTGGCCTGTGAGGAGGAGGGGGTCAAAGTAGCTGTCAATTTCACTGAACCATGCACTTGTTTTGCGTCAGTTGTAAATTTGTTTTACCATACCTTGCATGATGAGCTCAGGCTCAGTCAAGGTTTCTCTCAGACCTCCGTTTGGAACCTGCCACACCCGGATCTTAGCATCATCACCAGCTATGGCAGTCAGGGAGGGACACGATCATGAGATATAACAAAATCAATAGACATGTGTGCACCTAGTGCACCTGAATTAACACACTAGGGATTTTTTAGTGTTTTTTAAGGTGTTTTGAGGTCACTTTGGCATGTGGATTGGAAGAGCCAGGAATCAAACCATAAAACTGATTTTTAGGGGACACAGCTTAACAAAACCCCTCCAGAGCCGGGAATCTAACCTACAATCCTCAAGTTCAAATGTCACCTCTGGGCTCAGTGGGTTGATTGAAAGAAAAAAACAAAAACATACAGCTAAACACACTCTCACACGTACACAGAAGAATAAGAATTATTGCTAGATTAAGAAAAAAGTGGTTTCTTTCTTCACTGTTTGGGTGATTTCTTTTGAACGCATGGGAGTGGAAGATCATCAGTCAGCGGATTTGAGGAGCAATCGCCGTCACGTGTTCATTCACTCACCCACAGCAAGCCGGTGTGTGTCAAATGGGTCCCATGACAAGTCGGCCACATTGACAGAGTTCTGGATGGTGGGCATCGCTGTTTCTGGTAACCTGCCAGGCTGAGAGCGCTGAGGAGAGGCGATAAAATCACTCACTGACTCACACAAAAGAACATAATCACGGAGCAATGACCACCTCAACAGCAGACACAATAACTCAGGCACAAGCAGGACAAACATACAGTACAACATGCAAACACATCACAATCAAAATGACTTGTACCTCAAGGACGGCAATCTGGCCCCCTGAGATGGCGAGGGGTACAGCCACACGTTGACTGTTGACACAGAAGCCGTCACACTCGCCCGGTGTGGTCAGGTTCAGGTTGCGTATGTTGGTAATGTGCGTGTCCCGATGCATAAGTGCGCCCTGGATGTGACGGAACTTGGAGGATGGTCCTGGATGAGAGAATTCTTTATTTAACTTTTATATCACCAGAAAGTCATGTTGAATTAAAATCGGAAAAAATAAAAATTATAAGTCAGTAAGCAGCATCACATACGCATTAGGATGTCAACGATTGACACAACAAACGTCAGAAAACAACAAGGTACAAATATTATGTGAGAAGAAACCACATGGCAGCATAACTATAAGGCAGTTATTATCAGTTTAGCTTCCTCAGCTTCAGGGTGCATGCAGATTCACTGTCACACTGTCACTGACTTAATGTGATCAGTGACACCAGTGCTTTTTCCTGGGGAAACGTGTCAAAATGGCTGCTTTGCAAAGAGCCCATTAAACAAGCTGTAACTCCCAGTGACTACATTTCAAGTGATTTATATGGATGATGATTTCAGGTTTGGACTAAAGATGGCTCAAGTGCCAGGTTCTAAACTGAATCTGATTGTAAGAGCTGAGATAATGACTGCCTTATATGAATGAGATCTTCTGACTCCAGTAGGAATCTTGCTAAAATAACTTTTCGTTTTTTTAATTGGATTACAATTAAGCACACACCACACTCGAGCAAAAACAATGAAACGATTAATCGATTATTAAATCCATCGACACCTATTTTGATCATGGATTAATCAGTTTGAAGATTTTTTTAATGATTAAATTTCTTTAAATGATAAAAATTCTTCATTTCTTTGCTCCATACAACAAAGAATGCATTAAAAGTTAATCATTTTGGTTTGTGGACAAAGAAGACATTTGAGAACATCATCATTTCCAGGTTTGACGTACACCGAGCAACATTTTTTAAGGTTTTTTAATATCTTATGGACCAAACAAATAATCGATTAATCGAGAAAATAATCGACAGATTAATTCATTATGAAAATAATCGTTAGTTGCAACGCTACACCACACTAATGCATATAAAAGTATGTCTGGGTGACTGACTTCAACCATAGAAGGTGATCAAACGTCACCAACAGTGATTACACCACACCAAAATCTGCGTGTGTGTCCATACCTAACATGTTCTGGATGGCCTTGGTGCTCTGGCTGGGACTGGGACTGGGGAGGAAGCCTGAGGAGAGGCCAGAGGTGGAGGAGGGAGAGCCGGATTGGGCAGCGCTGCTGCTGGGAGAACTGAGAGGACTACTAGAGGTGGAGCAGCCACGAGCTGGATCCTGTAAAGTTTTATAATGTTAATGGTATCAGAGCCACTGGTAGCACGATGAGAGAAGTGAGATGTTCTCACCCCTTTGCTCCTCCCATTGGCCGCCTCCACCTTTGCAGGCATATGTCTAGCGGCGGGGGCCTTTGGTTTGGGCTGCTTGTCAGGCTGGAGGCTGACTTTCCCCACCTGAGGACAAGCAGAGCGAGATGTTTGGAGGTGTCCGCACAGTTTGTAACACTGGATGAAGGTGTTGAGAGGAGAGAACCTTTACCTGCTTGTTCCCTCCCTGCCACCACTCATCAGCAGACATGGCCGGAGTCGTGCCCACTGTGTCTGGGTAAAGGTCGTCCTGAAACTCGTGGCCTGAATTCTGGAAGAGAACGCCTCAAGTTTAGGGCTTTTTGTGTGAACCAGAAGTAACTGATGAGATAGTTTACAAGGTTTTGTATATAATACAGGTTCACTTTCTGCATTGGCTTCATTTTCAGAACCCGCAGATTACATTTTATTTCATACACACTCTATGGTTTTTGTCCATACCTTACGAGGGACTTGATAGCTGATTGGAACAATGGCGTTGTCCGTCAGCTGCAGCACACGCATCACTTCACAAGACATTACGTCCAACGCCAGTTTGGGAACCACGGCAGCCCCTCGGGTCGAGTTGTCTAAAAGGCAGTGGCTCACTACAGGGGTTAAGTTGAGAAAAAACAACAAAAAAAAAAAGGGAGTTGATGAGTAAGTGGGATAAAGTAAAATAATTCTTGCCTGAAAGATGACAGATGACCTACTCTTACCTTGGGAGAGAAAAGGCTCGGAGGAAGAGACTTCAAAACAATCCATGAATGTGTCTCCCTGTGCAGAACAGAACATCATTACATTAGACACTTAGGCACACAAACAAGGAAAGAGTGGTTGAGAAATAAATCATCAGAGAACCTAAGAGTTTATCTCCCGTGACAAGATCAAATCTGTCAACACGTCTTAATTACTTTCATTTCACAGCGAAGGGGACATTTTTTTTTTTTGACGACTTACCAGTCCAGCAAGTACGAGCAAACCGGTGTCTTCATCGAACAGAGGGATCAGCATCCTGAGAGCACAGGGACAAGAGAGGGAGGACATTACTGTAGCAAACTGAGCTGCGACAGAATCATTTTACGTAATGCAGATACAAGATCGGTGGAATGAAGTTTTACAAAGACGCCACTAGATGGAGCAGTATGCTCAGGCTTAGGGTAAGAGGGGGTGACATGCCAGTGAGTACCTACAGGTTTTTCAAAGAGTGAATTACACTTAAACACATAAACGTGAAACAATTTTTACTGATTTCATATTGCACCATTTAGTTTACAAACGTACAGGGGAGGAAACTTTAAACCCATGGGGAATACATTTTATATTTGACATTTTTATGAATGGACTTTTTTTTTTACTGTCTAATAATTAAATGTTTTAAATCTATGAATTGTAAGACATTTGTGAACATGGTGAGATCCTCTTATGTCCTATTCTGATGAAATAGAACCAGGAGGGAAGTCGATGGCTGCTCTGACCACTTCGCAGGCCAAAGATTGGCTGAAGTGGAAATGATGATGAACTTGAGTAATGTTGCTATTCTTGACATAATGCCACTCTGCTGCCTTCACATCAACTGGAAGTGACCAACCGGTGATGTAATGTTCCAAGTATGACAATATAATGACAGACTTAGTTTAGAGTATCCCAAGCAACGGCGCACGATGACACGCGAGGGTTTCTACTGTGCCCATGTGAGAAGAAGTGAGGAAAAGAGAAAGAGCAGTAGCTGTGTGTATGTATGAATATAAAAAGAAGTACTGTATATATGTTTTTTGGGGGGGTTAAAAGGTAGATCAAATCAGTAAACAAAATCATTCTCATTAAAATCTCTGTTGTTAGGAATACAGTTTGCTCTTGGCAGTCCAGTAATACTGGACAGAGAAGCAGCTCAGCATTGGAAAGGTGTAACAAGTCTTTTTAGATGAGAGGCGTTTTATATTGTAAAAGCATTTTATATTGTGCTGTAATGTCTTAAAATGAACTTTACCAACTGCACAATCTGAAATACAAGATGCAACAGATGACAAACAAAAAAACACCTGCAGAAGTCCAAAAAATAATGTCGCGTGAGTGTGAATAATAACTGTTTTATTAATTAAAATAAATAATGATAAATTAATTAAAAAAATATTAAAATAACTGTTAACCAGTTGCACTTCAAATCTGGAGAAGTCTGTATTAGAGATAGCGAGCCTTTTTTTCTTTTTTCTTCTTTTAGCATAAAAGGCTTTTGTATTAACAATATGCAGCCATATAACAGTCTGAACACATTCTGATCCAAAATATGTCCACAGCTGTTTCAGTGATATTGGTATTCACAAATGCAAAGATAGAGGCAACAAGACAGAGGACGGGAAATAAGATAAGAAATCAAATAAAGTAAGATTTGTAAAGGTTGCATGGCGACTGAGTCCGTTACAGATCAAAATCTTACATAGCATCCTGAAGTTTAAGAAATACAATCTCCTTTAACCACTTGTGCTTTTTAATGAAGTTTTCTAAAGGTCAACTGTGTAGGAATAAGCACCACCTAATGGTGATCGTAACAAAAGAAGGAGTCCTTTGCTCTGCCCTCTTTTTCCCAAGCACAACAGATAACTTCTATGGCCTTGTGTTCTACGTCAAGTAATACTAATAAGTAGACTTTTTGCAACCAGTGGAGTTCTCCCCTAGTGGCTATACAATATATTGTTACGTAATCACCCAGGAAACTGGAAGACTACATCCATGTTTTATGTATGGTCTATGATTTCAGCCCCCGTTACATCCCTCCATCATACATCTCCCTCTGTTCCAGGCCTGTAAAGCCAGTGAGGGGTGGTCACGCTTCATTGGGGCATTGAGTGTTTCCCATGTCAGAGTCGGTCCACAGGGAGTCTCCTTCACACCTCCATTCCCACACCATTCTCGCTCGCAGTCATCCTTTCCCTTTCCAATTAAACGACACTGCCACCTTGCACTCAGCCCTTTTGTGGCGCCTCCGGTCCCAATTGTTGCTCTGCTGCCTTATCTCCGTTTTTCTCACAGTAAACATACAACAAGTCAAACAGCCACATAATAGGAGCGAGGCTTTATCGCTGATAATAAGCCTCTGTTTACTATCACTTTTCACGCTCCACCTCACCACTAGTCCATTTTCCCACACAGGAAAATGAACACGTGCATGCGTGCGCATATTATTAGGCACATACTGTATGTGCAAGCACACATACTGTACATCAATGTGCAAATAACACAGTGTGCACATGCAATCACTTCATTGCTTTTGGTGACGCTACGTTAAGGAGAGCGGTTGTGCACATCTATCACATGGTGCGATTATGAATGGGAAGGAAAACTATTACTCACCTCATTCATGAGCTTAGGAGAGAGGCCATGAATAGAAGTGTGTGTGTATGACCTTTCCTGATCTTGTCAGGACCTGTAGGCCTCAAGGGGACCAAAACCTGGTCCTAATCAGATAGAACTTCATTTATGAGAAACTGGTTATTTTGGGGCTAAGATTAAAATTGTGGTTGGTTATAGTTAAGGTTAGGGATAAGGCTTTAGTTTGGCTGTCCGAATGTATAGAAGTCAATGCAATGTGTGCATTTGTGTGTGTATACATGTTTGTTGTAGGCTGTGAGGACCAATTTTGGTCCAAACCCATCATTTTGAGAACCTAAAATGGTTTAAGGGTTTAAGGGTTGGGGTTAGGCATGTAGTTGAGATGGTTCACGGGTCAGGGAGGGAAAGCATACCGTCTATAAATGTCCTCCCCAACTATAGAGTGTGTGTGTGTGTGTGCATAGTACGCACGACACAACGATCGAGTGTGTGACGAGAAAAGAGATAACCACACACACGCATCAATAAGTCATAAAAGTGGTGAAATAAGGAAATGAAAGAGAATTATACTTTCGAGACAAGACGAACAACAGCATAGGGTCTACTTCAGGAAAAGTCTCACAATCTCAGGCATAATAAGTGCAGTATTCGCACCCACCGTCAGCTCAACACTCTTTCTGACACTTTGAACACGTGGTGCTGCGCTGCGGCCTGTTGCGCTGTAATTTCCCCTCACTCCCAGCTCTCACTGGCACTCTGCTGCTATCAGAGTTTAGACAAACCAGGCGTCTGCCATCGCCTCGCGACGCTCGCTGACACATCATAAAATGACCTTCTGCCCATGACAGCAGCTTTCAGCACCAGCAGATATGACTGCCATATTATGCGAGTGTGAATGCGCGTGTGTCCAAATGCAGGTATATAATGATTATGAGAATGCGTTGTGGTTTGATAAGGCAGGAGATACTGGGGAAAAAAAATGACTAATGGAAGGCAGTCAATGAATATGTGGATGACAGACAAAGTCAGAAATGTGTGTGTGTTTGTTTTTCTTACATATCTAGGACCTTTTCTGGGACAAATACTGACTTGTTGAGGAACAGGAGTCCTTTTGAGGACCAGAGCCTGGTCCAAATAAGGCAGAATCTAATTTCGGAGGCTCTGGTTGAGGTTAGGTTGACTGGTTATGGTTAAGGTTAAAGGGATGTGGTTAAGTTAGGCTTTACAAATTAATGGAAGTCATTGCAGTGTCCTAATAAGAATAGCTGTGCAAAATGTGTGTGTGTGTGTGTGTGTGTGCGCCGTTCAAGCCACCGCACAGTAACAATTTAATTATATGTGCAAGTCAAAATAAACTTTCAGAAACTAAAAAAAAATCCTTATGCCTATAAGCATGACAAAGTATGAAAAATGCACAAACTCACAGCGAGTGAGCATAATATAGAGTCGCATCAGACACACAGCAGTGTATTATGCACTGTGTACGTAGATAGGCGGAGATAATGAAAGCAGCCTGCAGAGGTATGAGGTTATGGGGTTGAGCTATAGGGGCTATATGACCTGATCAGTATGAGTCAAAGGATGAGTCTTTACTGTTAAAATAAATACACTAGACAACACAATACGCTGCAGAAAGTCAAAAAGAACTACACTATACTTCATTAGATACACATACAGATACCACTCACCCTCTGATGAATGTATGGCATGCTTTTGTTATTTGCATTGAACTGTTTTATTCTCATTCCAAGTTAGATGTACAGAATCCCTATGTCATCTTAGTTTGGGTTTGAGGAGAACCCTCTTCAAATGTATTTTTATTCATCCGAGTAGAGGATTGCTGTCAAATAACCATCTCAAACCATTCAATCGTGTCAAAATAAACAATAAATCCCAATTTTAATTCTTATAACCCTCACAATTTAGATACTGCCGACTTTCCACAACACTGGAAACCATGTTTAAAGGATGTCCTGTGACCTCAGTTTTGATTCTATTTTCATTTCACACCACCCCCTCTGGTTTATCAGTCCCCCACCGGTTATGTCATCCCGGTGGGAGTGAAGGGTGAAGGGTCTGCTGAACTGCGAACTCTAACAGTCCACGTTATCTGCAGTGCCTGCAGCTCGTCCAGCTGCCATACGGGCCAGCCACTCCTGTCCCACTGGCCACAGGAGACTCAGAGTCTCAGAAAGCTTTGGCCATACTGTAACAATGCTTGTATTACCACACTGGATTACTGTACTGAGACTCAATGCAAAACTGATAAAATACGACGGTCGGCACCCTTTTCCCACACTCACATGTACGTTAAATTCGGTGGCAGCCAAAGGTCTTACTTGCAGAGAATCAATTACTTTAAGTTGGAAGTGAATGGATTTATTATCAAATAATTTAACAGAGGCTATAATTTAGAATCCTGGTGAAATAATTTACTGAAAAAAAAAAACAACCTGCGGTTGCAACAAATGTTCATCACTCACTGGGTGTTTCTTGGAATCTAAGCTGTTGACAGAGGGAGACACTTGGGAATGTGGTAGAATATGGGTGCTATATTTACTCCCTGTCTTTCTGAATCTATCTACCTCTTCTTGGACCTCTTCTTGGCTACGTGCGTGTTTTCACATTGAGGGAAAACAAGACTGAGCGTCTGCGTCCGTGATATTGGCTCTGTCGGCTGAACTCTGTGTCAACAAGCTGACAAGTTTATGTTTAGAAGGTATTATGTTTATAATGTCAAATGTGTTGTTGTTGTTTTTTAGTTCTGAACACTAATGAGCACTAAATGGCGGAAACAGCTAAATCCAATGGGAATGTCATAATGGTGTTAACACTCACACACCCTTAAAAATATCTAAGGAATAAGGAAAACCAAGCTGCATCCCTGCATCTTTTAATAACCTTGCCCCCTTCCTGTCTTTTTACCGTTTGCTGTGATAACAACATACTCTTTCTGCTTGAATGTTATTACTTTTGAAGACGGGAATTGGACACCGCTAATGGTTTTAAGTACACTTGCTCCGCAGGCCCACGGGTGTTCACATCTCTCCGACAATGGGAGAACTGGTGCGGAATAATCCACTGGTGATTAACAGGGATTCATAATGGAACCACACTGGACACGTAAACCTGTCTCCAGGATGTTAAACCCTAGGTTGTGTCTGATGTTCTTAAAGGAAAGAAAGAAACACTTTCCATGAGAAACGTGCGAGGGAGAATTTCAGAACGTTGTGGAATAAATTCACCACGGCAGCCAACTGATGGTTTGGCAGCAGTGGTGCTTTTTGATCGCTGAAACCTAAAAAGACGAATGTAAATAAACAATCTATCACAGCCGAGGAACTGTGTCACCTTTGTGAACTCACCACTTCAAAAAGCAATCAAAGCTCTGCACTCGTGGCGTCTAAAACTATACAGACGTTTCCATTAGTGGCACCGGTCGCTCCAAAGACTCCACCACAGAAGCTAAACCTCAAGATCCGAGCTCACAGTGAGTGAACGCAACATCACAATTATATCAATCTCACACACATATCAGTGTCCTCACTGTCCAAATCGATTGAATCTCTTTGTTTTTGGGACAAGATTTTTTTGCATTAAAAAAAAATGTCTTAGGTCTTCCAGAGATTTCTGCAATATCATTATCCACTCTTTGAAACATCTGGATTCAAAAAAATCTGTGTTTCCAAATCCATTAGATCCTTGATCATTGCTGTGACATAGGAGACAACCTAAACATGCTTTCAAACTGAGAGCATGTGCATTATTAATATGCACATACTCTCATTGGCCACTTTATTAGGTACACCTCACCTCAATTTCTTGTCAAAGCAAATAACTAAACTCACAGGAGCCACTCGATGCATTCAGGCATGTAGACACGATAAATATGACCTGCTGAAGTTCAAACTGAGCATCAGAACACAAAATGCCTTGTTAACGGCAAAAGGTCAGTGGAGAATGGCCAAAACTGCTTTGAAATCATAAAATCTTAAACAATAACACAACAGTAACTCAAATCGTTACAACCAAATTATACAGATGGGTTACAGAGGCAGAAAACCACTGGTGCCATTGCTGCCGCATTATTAGGTGTCCCGTGTACCTAATAAAGTGGTCAGTGAGTGAACCTTTTAACATTGAACAGAATGCCCGAAGGAGGTGTATTGTTTCTTTATGTGGATATCAAAGCAAATCCAACAAGGAAAGCAAGAAATCTCTTTTCTTTTTCGATCAGAAAGAACATTTTTTCTCCAGATGGTTGGATCCTCAGCAGGCAGATGCACAGCTGAGCACTTCAGTGTGCTTAAAGTGAAATGGAAATGTGTTTTGTCTCCAGTGTGTGTGTTTAAGAAGTGTGTGCTGGCGCTGCCTGGCTAGCTACCTACGGTAGCCAGTTCATTAGAAGGGAATTAGAGTTGACGCACTGCGTTCCTGAGACGGGAAGAAAAGCCAGGATTGTTGGTGGTGGGGCCAGCTGTGGCCATGTCTGAACCCAAGTGATCAGGCTCTTAGATGAGCTGCCAAACAGCAACTCTCCCCTCTCTCCTCACGTCACCGGGCCCCATTCTCTGGCCCCTGACAACCGGTACACGCACACACAAATATGTGTAGTGGCTCACATGCATGTGCATATACATACATGCTCAGTATTGGATTACATGTCAACGGGTCTGCAGTGACCTCTCTGACACCCACACACTCTCAATTCCACATACGAGCACAGTGCTCCCAAATTATAAAAAATAAAATGTTGTAAAAAATAAAAAATGTAAAAATAAATGTTTTAACAGCATTTAGCCAGTCATTTAATTTGTGTCCCTTTTGCAGTCTAATAAGTCACCAGCACACTAGCACCATTTACACAGAGGTTATATAAAGATCCCCACTATATATTATACAGTCACGCAGATCTAACGTCCATTCTCTTCATTCAGCATTTCAGTTTAGGACTAAGACATAATTAAATATTTCATAACAATGATGCCTGATGCTCATGATACACACGTCTTATTCCACAGACTGGAGAGAACATTTGTTCCAAACAGATCTGCACAAATACCACACAGTAATCATTTTACATATGTTTTTGGAATGAAAATGAGAATAATAATGTAAAAAATACCATTCCCTATGATATCGCGACTCATATTGCAATTCCTGTCAAAATAATCGCAATTAAATATTTATTCAAAATCATCAGCTCTAAGCTCTACATGTCTGTATATAAAAAGTGGAACAAGTCTTCTAGTTCGTGGGCTGAGGTCAAAAGGAAGTAAGAATATCTGGAATAGCCACAAGGGGGCGACTCTCTCAAATCAGTTTGATTGAAAGTCTATGGGAAAACGAGGCTTTCCTTCTTCCTGAGGTCTCAGTTGCTGGTCAGATCTTCTCCAAAAGAACATGATGCCAATTTTGCAAAAGATGTTCCCACTTGGAGGGAAATCGATGATATGAGTGGACACCAGCGTGACTGACAGCTAGTATCGTCCAATAAAGTGACTTTGAATTTTTCTGGTTGCAGCATGCTGCCAGTCAACCCGGGAATCTTCTTAATGCTTCAAAACGGGAGTTCAGATTCTAAAGGGTGACGCCACGACCGGTTGCCACTTGGTTATGCTCCAAAGTGTGTTTGCAACATCACACTGACGTATGTTGATATTGGAGACAATTATATCGCTTATATTTACCATCGCTGAATGACTGCCCAGTCCTGTGCCACCTGGCTGTGGAATCGCTCCAGCGAAAGGAGCTACTGACACACTGACAGCAACAGTCAGTCGTGCAGATCTCCGAGTTAATCCCTGTTTGCAGTGGAAAAACAGTGAGGCCGCAACAAGACAGTTCATACTGCGTCAACCACATAACACGGCTTTGCAAACTGTCAAGTATCTGTTGAAAAGCGAGCGCTTACCATATACGCTGCAGCCCGAGGCAGCGTACGCAACAGCGCTGTCTGACCACACGACGGTCAGTGCATCTGTTTCGTATGATGGTCACATGAAAAATGAAAAGCCTTCTGTTTTTTTGTTTGTTTTTTTTTAAACAGGAGGTGACGTAGGGACAAAAGCAGGCTTCTAGCTTGCTTAGCGGATAATTACACACACACACACACACACAGTTCGACTTGTCGCTCACTCACTCAGGCAGACATATAAATGTGTGTTAAACTGGTCCAGACTGGCTGAGCTATAAAGCAGCCAGGACACTGGCCATAAACTGGCAGGAGAGCTCAGACTCTTTACATCCACAGCTCTGTGAACTGGGGGGGTGGGGGGGGGCAGAGGGGAGCAGGACGTGGGTGGGCATGAGGTTGATATGGTATATCAACTGAAGGCTTCGAAAAGCACTAATAGGAAACATAAATCTTTAAAATACAAACTATGTAATAGATTTCATGTGTGGCGGAGCATTGTCACGTGACTTACCATCAAACATATGAACTTACTTAATATTCCAATGCATTCATTAGAATTTGAAGATATGATTTGATTTCTCTGTGCATGTATTACATGTGATAATCTAGCATTTAAAAATGAGCGGAAATGCAATTATTTCATTAAAAAGTTGCCATGAGATAATAATAGAGCCAAGCTGTGATCAATCTGATATTTAACACTGTGATTTTCCTACTTTACATTGGTGCACAAAACACTTCTGATGTGTGTTTCTAAGGCCGGCGAGTGTTTAAGTTTGTTTTTGCATGTGTGAAGTCTGACATGGGCTGTGCCGGGGTCTGCTTGTTGTGATCAGTGGAGCCCCGGAAGAAGTGCGTTACGCGTTAACCCCGGGGTTTCAGCATCAAGGCCCCGGGACAGATGAGCATTAAATGACCTGTCGACGGGGGCCTGGGAAACAGAGCAGCAGCCATGACTGCTCCAGACGACGGAGGAGAGAGAGGAAGTGATGGCACAGAAGAAAGAGAGAGGAAGGGAAGAGGGTCATGACCACGGCAGCCCTCTCTGCTGTCAGGTCAGCTGAGGAGAGTGCGCTTCTCGTCACGGTTGCACTGCAAACGTCAAAGAAAGACAGAGGTACAACATGTGGAAGAGGAAGCGAGGAAGCGGAGACCTGTTTTCACTCTCGTCTGCGAGTTGATGGATTGTGATCACCAAAATCTCTGCCAACACACATAAAAATGAAGTCCTGAAATCTGGAGACTTCGAGGAGACACTAAAACATTTTTTTTGGCAAACCTCCTCTATTTGTTTTACATTCTCCTTCCATACAAAGCAAAATGTTAGTTCACAAATGTACATTCATTTGTGTGTCAAACTTGAAATGATTTTGTTTGATTTTTTTTGTCATTCAGTGCATTTACATGCATGTTAAAAGTCTGATATTAGTCAGACTAAGACAATAATTTGGTTTTCTTAATGTCATGCAAACACATTCATCGAGCAGGTCTTAGCCTAACATACCTGGTTAATGCGATTCATATGCTTAGTTGGACTGGAGTCGGACTTGGCGTTCTGTGCATGCAACAAAGTTTCCTCCTCGGTCTTTGAACCGAGTAGACGGAGACGACGTATAAACCACAGTACTGTAGATGGAAATCATATACGGTGGCGGCTTCTGTCTTTGTACAGTATACTTGAACTCTGATTATTTGTCTTAGTCGGACTACGGCCGATTAAACTGTGCATGTACAAGTACAGAGTGAGCCAATAAGCATGCAGCATGCTGTTTGACCATGCGGGACGTTACGATCACAAACAGAGTTCATTTTCCAAAGGAGAAGAGGAAGATGGAGCTTAGAACATGTGTGAGTGTGTCTGTGTTGTGTTTTGAGAGGCTGGCGATTGTTAAATGAATGACGGTGGAGGAAATGAAAGAATAAGACGATCGGGCCGATTAAAGCGTTTTGTTTTTGGTGAAAACAGACTTGGTGTCTGAGTCCAGATATCAATATTGATAATGTACTGAAAACTTCCAATTAATCAATACCCAGCCCTACTCATACAGTACATGCAGACACCATTCTAATAAATCAGAATTTCAAATAAATATTGTATTTCTCAGACCCTTTCTTAACTACTGGAGAAGACTACTGATTACATATGTGGCAGATGTGATATCTCGAAATTGGAATAATCTGTGAACACTTGACCTGCTGTGTATGACTGGCTGTATATGTGCATGTTTAATTATTGGTAATTCTAGAACCATACACACAAAAGTAAGGATAAATGAGGTTGATGAGAGAAAGGGAGTTATTATAATCCCCATTCCCGCAGCAACACAATTCTTGGGGTGTTTAACACAGAGTTGTCCTTATCCGTCAGCTGTCTTTCGCAAGTGTTTTGACTCTGTGGTGTCCTCGTGTTCTGCTTTATCAGAGTCGGTGAACAGAGATTATCAGTGCCACTAAATCATCTCTCTGTGTCCAAACTTGCTCTTTCTGGTCCATGTATCAGTCTGATTCCACTCCACTGATCTCTCTCCCTGATATCTTAAAAGAAGAAATTCCACTCCGGTGGG
Source organism: Solea senegalensis (assembly GCF_019176455.1). NCBI lineage: Eukaryota > Metazoa > Chordata > Actinopteri > Pleuronectiformes > Soleidae > Solea > Solea senegalensis. The sequence continues at coordinate 11,524,740 of NC_058038.1, forward strand.
ATGACTATCTTGTATCTCCCCCCCAAAAAATTCAGAAACACAAAATCAGGTCACTGATGTTTTTGAAGAATCACACAGAAGGTATAGTGTTTTCCTTTTTTGGTTGATGAAAGTTGGCCTTATACGAACATAAAAATCAGCCTTTTATGGCGCGATTCACAAAATTATTGTTGTACTTTCAGCCTCGCTGTGACCCCAGATTTGGCCTCAGCCTTTCCTCCTTCATCCTGGGTGAACTGACACAACTGTGCACAAAAGCCAGAGTTTTTTTTTTTTTTTGGTTACCATAAGTGGGTCTACAAATCTCATAGTAAATCATTTGCTTTAATGACCAAAGCATTGATTTACACAATGAAAACCAATAAAAACCTCAGAACAGAGCAGATTTACTATAAAAGAGAGGTTTAATGACTGAGAATGAACGAATGAAAAAAAAACAGAAAAGAGAAAGTAAGCAAGACAGAGAGAAAAGATAAGATAACTCCATTCAGGCAGTAAATCACAACCGTTACGTGTGTGCATGCTTTAAGCACTACATCTGGGAGTTATTGTAGAGTCAAGGAAAAGGAAAAAGACAGCAGATGAGCTGCAACTGGTATGACCAGAGTGAATCCTATTATTGCCACTTCTTTCCAGCACCCATCACATGAATGGGTACACACACGCTCACACACATGCACAGAAACTGTGTTACTGGTAAGGAGAAAACACACAGAGAAACCATCGCTCATGCATAGTTTAGTATTCCAGTCATACAATTCCAACATAGTGTATAAACTTGACATAGTAAAACACAGTTCTGGTTAAAAAAAAAAAGGAAAGAAAAAAGGAGAAGCGCGCACACACACACACACAACAATAGCACTGCTGATCAGACGTTAAAGCGCAGCCACGTCCGTGCAGCCTCAGCCTGGGTCCTTCCACCGCTGCATGTCGAGGCAGCTTTAAGCAATTTGTTAACACGGCAGATGTGTTTCCCCTTTAGAGGATTAGGCCAAGTGGTTCTTATCGTGCACTGATTTACAGTCATAGGAGCCTAAGCCTTGCAAACATGAAGGAAGTTGAATGGTAAAAATAATGATAGGAAAGACATTTCATTGATTAAAAAAAAAACCTTTTATTTGACCTGTCTTTGATGTCAAGACTACTACAATCATTTCTTTATCAGAGCTACATGTCACAGCTAAGGAAATGCTCGTTATCTGTGAGCAAGTGTGTTTGTTTTTATTTAACCTCCTTTATTTATCTAGGCGGGTCACTGTGGAGCCGAAATGCTCTGCCTGGCAGAGTCTGGAAAAAAAGAGGGATTAGACAGAAGGACAGACAACACACACATTAGACCATATCGTTTGCAAAATGGGCAACAAGCGACAGCAGGTTAAATGTGTTAATGTGTTGGGTTTGTGTACAATATAAAAGACGGGAAACTAAACAGCAGGAGCGATACTCCCTGTGCATGTGAGTGGAAATGGAGGAGGGTTATAACAAAAGTGAGACTATGTCTGTATGAGATGTTAGACCTCCATACAGATTGGAGAGATTTTCTCTCTAGTTTAATTATATTTATTTGAGTTTCACGCAGTTTGCCAAACGACATCACGTGACCGGTTGTCCGATAAAGTACAGTGGAGGAGCCGATAAAACGGGAATATTATGACCTACGTGTCTACAAGCGCCACGCTGACCCGGTGTGACCTGTGCCACTTCACCCGTCTGATAAGGTTCCTGTTCCAGCACTGATACAGCAGCGCAGTCATAGTGAACACACTGTAGCTCAGCTGCAGTCACTTTGCTTCCTGCTGTCAACCACCGGCATGCTGCTGTTACCCAATACCTGACATACCAGGCTGCAGGGTGAGAATGAGACTGAGGAGGGAGGAGGGAGGGAGGGAGCACCGGAGGGAGGGAGCACAGGAGGGCAGAGAAGGAATGAGAGGAGGAAATGAATGAGGAGGAATGAAGAAAGAAGGGTTGTTCTCTTCGACGTGGGCACACAGGCATGAACCTGGGTTGTTTAGAGACATTGATTTGACTGCTTCATTTACACTTCCAAAAATAACACAATGTTCTTTGACTGCTTATAGTGAGAGTTTGATCAGTTTGACTGTGTGATGGTATTTGTGTGCATCACCCTCCGCTTTGTAAGCTATAGATGTGAATCTCCTCTCTCTCCTTCAGAAATGTCATCAGGACACATTGAATAATCTGTGCCTTAGTAAATATAGTCAATAGTCAAATAAATAAAAAAGTACAAACAAAAGTTGATGACGATCACAGGAAAATGGGTCCTCTCTGACCCCCTGAATAAGCAAGGGGTGAGAGGTCACGCAAAGGCCCCCTCAACTTAACCTCTTTCCCCTTTGGATCTCACTCTTCTCCTTCAGTCCTCTCTGGACTGAATCTTTCTTATTGGAGCTGCAATGATAAGCACAAATCCTTCACTTTTAGCTCACAAGTAAATAAATGACTGGCTTCATAACCTCATTAGCTCTTTCCACAAATGCAGGACAACTAGTTGTATATAACCATGGATTGTTTTCATGTTGGATATATATGTATTTTCTTTTGTTGGACAATTTAAACTTTATTTAAGACTCACAAGAGGGTCCATAGTCAAAATAGGAGATGGGTACAATACAGTATTTCTTAATAAGGCTATCTCACCAGTGTTTTCTGAGAAAAGCAACTCAAAAAAACATCCAGGCAACAAATAATACTGTACATTACATTTCCTAGAAAAGCCTCACCCCAGTGGACACTTGGCCACATGGGAACCTGAAGCCTCACAGCATGAGCTTTTTTTATTGCTTTTCTCACAACTGCACCAAAGATGTGCAGGAAACATATAGAGGTGTGCAGAGCGCTCAAAATGTAACACTCACAGACACCGCTTCAACACAAACTTTACCACACTGTCATCGTTCAATTCATCAGTAAAGAAATGGCCAAGGAACTTCATTTCCTTGCAAATTACTTTCCTAACTTTACTCTTTTGGGCGTTGTATTTCTGACGTCGTAGTATTTACCGCACTGTGAGCACAACTGCTGCATCCCAGAACTGTATAGGCTGAACGTAATAATAGCAGTTAGCATTAGAGCAGCAGTAATAGGTGCTCTAATGGCCTGTCCGACTCTCAGGCATGCATGACCCAGCTGTGCTGTCTGTCTCTCCCCTTAATAAGAAGTGCCATCGTACGCAGAGTCAACAGACCAGTAAACCTCAAAGTGAACTATGGTCTGACCTTTCCAAGTCTCCCCCTCTCTCTCTCTCTGTGTGTCGACTGTCTTCTGCGTGAAACAAACAGCTCCTGCAATCACTAAAATTTGAGTGCACACATTCTTGAGGTCTTTGTGTCGAGGGACCTCACGTTCCTCGCAAACCTCACCAGCTCACAATAAATACTCTGTTTACACCAGGTTCAAAAGATTTGAGGATGAGGATGGATTTTGACATTTGTATCAGCCAATTATTACTTATTTATGTACAGTACAGTTACATATGCACAAGTTACATATACATAAGTCCACTAAAACTTAATTTATACATTCAGAGGTTTCCAATTACCTGTATTATGTAATGTATTTAGGGTTTAGTTCCTACATAAAGTTTGTGCACTGCAGTGCCAACACAAAAATGCAGATTGGAGACACAGTCCATATAAAAGCATATTGAGCAATTTTGGATATCATTTGGTTTAAAAAAAGTAAAATTAAACTGCAGCATTGACCATAAAAAAATGGAGCCACTAGGCAGTGGACATGTCATAATCATAGTCAAATCTAAATTTTAAAAAGCAAAAAAACTAAAGAAAAAACGACGACAAACTGTTTTTCTTTTCGAGTTCACGAGACTCCAGTGTATCAAAGATGAGTTATTGTAAAATGTGCACTTGCCGTTAAAGTGCTACAAACACACAAGGTTCCTGAATTGACGACAGCTTTATGAGCCACAGACCGACTTACACAAGCAAAGCTGACAAGAGACAGTGGGTGGGAAGAGTCAACATTTTCACTTTTATCAGATGCCGTGTATTGGGTTATAGCATCATATGTTTGTCCTCCCAGAAAGAGTGACAACTTCTGCTTTAAACACACTCATTACCACCACCACCACCTCACACTCCTCCTCCCTCCAGTGGCCATTTTTCACTGTCACATTCAGGTTCCTATAGCAGCCACAAATGAACCATGGATGCCCCCACGGTTTCCTCCACTATCTTCTCCTCTGCATTGCACCTTTTCCCACAGTAGCCCACACACACTGCAATCAGAGCACATTACGTGTGACGGCAAGACATGTTCTGCACAAAACACACTGAAACACAGATGCAAATACAGATATACCAATCACTGAGGGTGGGAGAAGAATGAGCAGGTTGACTATAGAGCAAGAACAGAAAAGTTTTTTTAATTGTGTAATGACATCATTATAAAGGGGCAGTCTATTAAAAATTATGTCCCCAGAACCTACAACTACACTTTGTCGTAGACCTAGACTTATTAGATTTACAGTCGTTTTAAAAAAACAAACTGTTTTTATAGCAAACGTGTCTGTTTGCCATTCAATCTGCTCTGTTCCAGGTCATATGACCAGAGCTTATTCACTGTGGAACATTCAGGATATTACAAATTCTTTTTTGGGGAAAAAGAAATGTAGACCTTGTTAGGCTGCAAAATGTCCTGCACAATCTGCTTTTAGAAGTAAAAAAAACAACAACAAAAAACATTGCATCATTGATGTTTTATCAGGCCCAAAAACAAGAGTTTCTTTTCCTGTGTGAAGTTAAATATTTACTGAGACAAAGATCTTTGATGTTCTGCAGCTTGGGTGTTTAGAATAAATGCATTTCAGCGTGTCCAGATGAAGAGGCTCAGTGCTCAAACTATTGAAATGGTTGTATTTACTGCTTTTTAACCTATGGTTTATATTGTTTTTTGCGGATTGAGATCAAGAGGAATTTTTTTTACTAGTAGAATAAGTCACGTGATGGAGTAGTGGTTCACGACCCGGTCGGAACAAGGGCCTTTCTGCAAGGAGCATGTTCTCCCTGTGTGTGTGTGTGTGTGTGTGTGTGTGAGTTCTCTCCAGGTTCTCCAGTTTCCTCCCATAGTCCAAAAACATGCAGAGGTTAATTGAACACTCTAAACTGCATGTAAGTCTAAATGCGAGAGTGGCTGGCGACCTATCCAGCTGGGATTGGCACCAGTGTCCCGCGACCCTCAAGGAGGACAAAGTGTTAGACAATAGATAATAAAGATGCTCTGTTGTATTTTAATCTAGCCTGTTCTATTCTATTCTATACAATAAAAATAATGCCAGGCGAGATTTACAATGCTGTAGGCCTATAACATGTTGAGGTAGGGCTGAAAAAATTCAATTTGAGCGACAGCGTTAAAGTCAAGTTAGAAATTGTAGACAAATGTGTGAGGAAATGAGGAAGCCAGAGCAACCAAACCAAAACAAATGTGATTAAGGGTAGCTCAGGGGGTGAAAAAAAAAGAAAGTGATGAAATACTTAAGCATGAGTCTGCAAAGCAACATTTTTTCAATGAAAAAAATCAAGCTGGAGAAAAGGCCAAATGTAAGAGTATAGGGTTTAGTGTGGAAAAAAATGCTTTTAGGAAAACAGACATAAATTGAAATTCCTGCCACCTCCCTGGAGCTATGTTAAGAAGTGACTTTAGCTTTAAAGCTGCTGTTGGCGCAGCGGCAAACCCGTATTTTAGTGGATCCCCTGGGTCGTGTTGAGGATTGGACTGCGTATATTCTTTTTACTGAGCCGGTCGAACGACACATGCTAATGCTGTTCCAGCCATTTGACTGCACTTTACACTTTAATACCGGAGTACTTGTAATGTACAAATATCTCAGTGCGTGAGATAGTTTCTGTTGACACATCAAGCTGCTGTTTTGTTGATAACTTGGTTTGTTTTGTTTTACTGACCATTAAAATGATTGCAAATTAAAACGGGTGCGTCATATAACAAAGAAAATGGGATGTAGAGTATGCACCTGAGGTTTTTATGCAGAGGTTTAGAATGAAACCAGGGGAGAAACAGAGACAGAGTAGAGCACAAGTCCCGACTTTAAGACTCAAACATGTGTGATAAAGTACAAGAGGGTCGTATTTATTTCCTACTCCTTCTTTATTTCTCCTGAACGCATAAAATTTGGTTGTGGCTACGACTGAGAAGCTACATCTGGACCCTGCGGGGCACGCGTGAAATCATTCCTCTATTCCTGCAATTTAATGTAATGCCTTGCAGATGACACTCGTGTGTGTGCAAGTGTGTACAGTACACATGTGTGTTGCATGTGTAATAAATCCTTCAGTGAGAGCAGAGGAAGAGTGAGCCGGAGCCACAGAGTGCGTGAGGACTGAGAAAAAGTAGGAAACTGTTCAAAACACTGGGCTCTACAAGTGGAACCAAAATGTCCCTTGCTCAGCAGACGCAGAGCGTGGAGGAAGGTCTGTTTTTGTTGTGTTTTTCTCGTTAGCGTCTCTATGCCTTCAGCATGACAGTGAATGACATCACCTGGAGGAGAGAATTTGGCCCAGTAACAATTATTGTCACAATTTCCATTCACATATTTGAGCAGTACACACCAGAGGCAAGATTCTGCCTAATTTCTGCGACACGTGGCTAAAAGTAAATATATCCGAGGTGACTCACTTCCAGAGAGATATCACTTTATCTTACCTTGTTGGGATTGGCTGACACTGAAATAACCTGAATGAAGTTCGTCACTGATGTTCAATAGATCAATATATCAGCTTGGATTTGACTCTATGAATAAAAGGACCACGTGGTCACGTGCATCGCACAAACAATACGAGGAGGACAACAAACACGCGATCATGTTCATGATCTTTCAAGAGCACAGGCATCGAAATGTGCTTTGCAAATGACATGAAAAGTAGACATTAAACAGCAAAGCACATGGAACGTTATGATACGATACGCGACACATGGTCCACCATACCAATAATATCACCATACAACAATTCTGTGACATTCAATATACTGCATGACAATCATATACTGTAGCGATACGACACGATATTGATAACTGAAGAAAACAAAACGTTAAACGTGCTATTTGTTCACAACACAGAGAGCAAAGTGCATAAAGTCTATGTACTGAACGTGGATGGAGCATCTCTTAAACGTAGCTTTCTCCACCGTTATCCCGCTGTAAACTCACTCTTCTTCTGCCAGGTTACTTCCACCAAAGTTTCCCTCATACATTTAAGCAGCGCCGGCGTGGGGAGACATCAAGTTGCAAAAGCTGGCAGGGACCGTTTACTTGAGAGTGCCTTCATTTATTATTTAAAATATCGATATTTGCCCCCGTGTATCCATAATCCTATTGCACGAGGAAAAACTACTATATGACTGTATGACCCAAACCTATGGAACATATAGAAAAATCACACAGAGGCAAAGTCTGGTGACTTTAAGTTCAAATAATTACAAATAAACAACAACAAAAACAGACACAAATACAAGACAAAAGTGAACTAAAGGCAATTAAGCCAATGCTTCCATGCTGAGGTTTGACATTTAGTGTATTATTTTAGTCTGATCGGGGCAAAGTATAAAAAATACTTTTTAATATCTTTATGTTTTTATTTAATTTATGGCTATTTATCTTGTTTTTTATTTGTGAAGTCACTTTGAGACTCTCTTGAGACTCTCTGGAAAATACAGGGAAAATAAATTATATAAAAAAGTAAACATTCTTTTATGTCACACAACGTCACATGTTTACCAATTTAAATGGTGTGTTGTGTAATTAGAGACAGTTTTTTGTTTGTGTCATTTGGTGCAAGCGCTTTTAAAGTGTGTAAACACCACGCTTGTTTCTCTCTCTCTTTGTCTCTATAGAGGAGCAGCGAAAAACGTTCAGCTTTACGCTAAAGAATCCAGAAATAGTGATTCAAGTGAAATGTGACGAGCTTCTCCAGTCTGTAGAGTGAACAAGGAAACCCGTAATGCCTCCTTGCTTAAAACAGGTCGTGTGGGTAGGTTGGGTTTTCTCTCGTGCAGCTCGACAAAGCTGCAAGGTGAGTTTGTTGTGAGCTTGTGCCTGGTTTGTGCAGGATTGTGCGCTCTGGCTGCCCGCCACCGCTGCTGCTGCTGCTGTGGCTGTGCGCCTCGCCTCCTCTCCTCTCCTCGCCCCTCCCACCCCTCCGCTTCAACTTCAACTCTCCTCTCTGTTCGCCAATAAAGCGCTTTTTGTCCGGGGAGTCAGCAGTCGATCGCGTTCCTTGACATGGAGTCCTGGCGTAATTCTCAGAGGATTCGATGAGGACCGTGTAAGTTTGCGTGGTCCATTGAAAAGTTACTCAGAGGTCGCATATTTGGAAAAGAAGACAAGCTTCTGGAGTTATATCGCTGAACTGCTCCGCCGTGGATAAGAGGCACATTGAAGCGCGACTGCGCTCCTGACTTCACTTCTTCAACATTCAGGGTAAGAGTGTTATGCTTGGATTGCTAAAATAAGAACAAATGTAGAGTCCTTTCCCGGCTCTGACGAGTTATTTGGAACGGGAGCGATAATTCGGTGCGTAAAGACGCACCAATGTGTTGACAAATGCAGATAAAGGTGGACTATGATTTGCTTTGGCAACATCTGAACACACCGGTGAACAAAATCATCACTACACATCCAAAACCCGTCCGTCTCCTCTGTTGTGTAAAGCCGCAATAAACAAACTGGTGTCTCGTTAAAGTTAGTAAAGTTCAACAGTATGTTTATAAAATGTTTAAAGGTCACGATGACACATAATTGTTCCAGGTAACACTGATATTGTAGAATAAGTCTGAACGCCCCACTGACTTATTGGATGCAATTGGTATAATTACTCAGTTTAAATACTCACGGTGAAACAAACCCGGAGAGAGGAGCGTAAAAACGCGGAGCGGATAGAGCCGCCTGGGCGGTAATGAGGCGGCTGCTGTCGGACCGCAGGACGCCGCACAGCAGGCCGAGGCCGAGCCGAATGTCTAGACCGCACCGAGCTGCCTTTACCGCAAAGGACAGCTGTTTTTTGGGGGGAAACATCCCACAACAGAGAGTTCTATAAGACTCACGCGTGTTTGCTGCAATGTGCAGGACTGTCAGATGGACCAGATAATGAGAAGTTAATGCAGCATGATGTGTTAACAAAACAAGAGTTGAACTGTATCGCACCACCAGATATCACAACTGCATCCTTTCTGTGGTTTACTGGAGATAACCCACCCTCTTACAATTGCCTTGTATTTATTTGACACCTACCACACGCCACTGAAGCAAAAACGATGATGCGCCGACTTGATGTGGTTTCACAACTGTTTAGAACACAACACAAATCTTGAATTCATTAGGCCACTGAAAAAGATCCACAGCTCCAGAAGATGGATAGATGACGAGAAGGTGTCTTATTGTCACAGGACTGGTGCCTAAGTTTCTGGTTTAAGCACGACGGGCAATACAATACAATGAAATTAAAAAATATCCATCAGCAGCTGCTACTGATAAAAAGTGAGTGACCTGCTTCACCAGTAAAGTGACACGATGCGTTTTGATAATATCATCTCATATTTTTCAAATAACGTGTATAATACCAAAATGACTTCTTATTCTCTGAGGCGTCCATGAAGGTGTAGCTTCATTTGACTGTTTTGTCTGAAAGTAGTTCTTCAAAACTGGTTGCCTGGGTGATGACCACAGAAATACCAAAGCCTGCTAAATCTGTGTTAATACCGAATTAAATAAGAGTGCAGTTTGTTCCGATGTCTCTGTCATACTGTGTATTGTTCTGCAGCTGTTGTGGCACCTTTGCCAAATGAACAATGTCCCTGTTGAGACAATAAAGTACATTTAATTTGATGATTTGACTGATTAATGATTATTTATGATGTGAAAAAGGCCCTCACAGACTAACAGCAGCCCCAAGACCCAGCTGGAAATCCCTGATTAAAACATACCATGAGCTTATATTTGAATAAGATGCTTAATTCATGTTAGAACAGTCTTCTGACCACGATCCTTACAGTTTTTCAACCAGATTAGCATCTTCTACGCAACTCCGTAAACAGGCATGCAAATCACCTTATCTTCCTGGGGCAAAGCAGGCCAACATAAATTGCTCCAATAACCCCACTATTAACCCCTGCACTGTGACTGGGGGGGACAGTAAAAAAAGGTAGTGTGTCATTGACGGTATATGATGGTTGTAACTGGTTTATATTAGCAGCGCAGCCACAGGAGGTCAATTAGCCCTCATTATTGTGTGGAAATTTAAGGCTATTATTTTGCACAGATTTCAACACTCGCGGCACAAGAGGGCGGTTGTGGGTTTCACAGCACGCAGGAGTGTGCCAGTGTCGCCGCTTTCTGTGTTCACTGCTTCCTGCTCCTGCGTTTGGACTGAACACACAGCAGACTGACGCGTTTGTACAGTCACTTGTTGACACAGCCACACTTCAAACTGCTGAGGATGACAACGTCCGAGACGGAGAGAGCGAGAGAGAGAAAAAGAAGGAGGTTGGGTAGAATTCTCGCTGCGCCTCTTTCACCCATGTGAAATTACAGCCGCAGCTAATCAAAATTGCTGCATAACACATGGCGACACTTTGACGATAAAATGTGAAATTGTGCGTGATGGGAGTCAGCATTACGGGAGACATGTGCTCAGTGGGTGGATTATCCATCCCCCACGGGACATTTCTCTCAGTTAAATGTTGGTCTGTGGACGGAAAGGCAAAGGAACCCTCTATCATAAAATCCAATTTAAGCAATTAAGCACAGGCTTGCCGTCATACCACGGTGACAGTGATGTTTAAACCACACGACCCATCCATGATCGGGTTACCAGCATTGTGTCAGTCTGCACTTTTATCCATTTTTCTTAAAATTGGGTACTAAAAATCAAGTCTGGCGTTTCATTATCTGTGCCAAATATTTCGGGGTGTACAGTACAAGAATTCTGGTGACTGTATCCGCTATGCTGACGGTCATATTCTTCCAATTTGTGGCTAAAAGATTTGCTGGATATTTTGCAGCAATTTGTGATGCCTGTAAAGGTATTAGCACAACACAGTCGTTCTTACCAGAACTGACAGAAAGCTGGGAATGTTCACATGGGGCTTTTTTTTTTCTTTTTCTTTTTCTTCTTAACCACCAAAGCTGAGTTTTACACCAATTAGGGACAGTGTCTGAAGCATCCTTCCCACTGCATCAGAGGGATTAGAGGGTTAAAAGTCAGATGCTGAGGCGAGGAGGCCTGGGGAAGGGAAGACAAAGGGGGAGAAGGATAAGAATGGGGTGGCAGAGAGCAGAAAGTTGAAATAACGGAGCGAATGTGGGCAGAAGTCTGTTGGATTTTTCACGAGCCCATATGAGAGTGAGGTCTCGTCATAATTTGTCAGCGCTAATGCACGCGAGAACTGAACAGGCAGCAGTCACATCTGTGAGAGGTATTAGTCCGACCAAAACTGGACCTTTAAAGTACATGAAAACACGGGAAGCCCGACTGAAATTGAACTAAATTGAATTTCTCAGAGTCGGACTAACACACCCAGATAATGTGATAGCATGAATACATTCAGTATGAAACAGAAAAGGAAAAAGACAACAGCAAAAAATGCTCTGTCAGCTCCAAGAGAAGAGGAAGACTCGACTTATTAATAATAAGCCACAAGCAAAACTGTAAATGGCCTAATAATAACAAGCGGAAAGGGGGCATATTGCGTACTGGAGGCAGGCACACTTTATTCATTAAATGAATTCCCTGCAACTGCTTGTATACTGCAACAAGGACAGTGGTTCGGCTAAAACAGCATAGCTACGGTTGCAGCTTGACCCCACTCTGCATGAAAATGCACCAAGCGTGTCCCCTCCTCAGGTGGTGCACAGCGAGAGAGGGCACGTTCGCCCAGGTTGACGACCAAAGAGCCGTGCGCTGCTCTCTCTTCGAGAAACGTCTTACATAAAAATCCAGCTTCAAAAGGACTCAGCCCCACACATCAATGCTGACCCAGCGGTATGCGGAGGCAAACCCCAGCCCGCGTGCCTGCCAAGCTAAATTGAAGAAGAGCTTGCCGATGCAGCCAAATGATGCGTTCAGAAGAACCACTTCAAAACCTTGCATAAATATACACACATATGCAAAGGGATCTGAGGGCTCTGGAGTGCCCCAGCTCGAACACAAACCCCAATTAACTGCTGTCACCCATGTCCACACGCACGCACACGGCGTATTCAGAATGTATCTGTCCGTTAACGCGGATGACCCCTTGAATCGGTCACGGCATGAAAGGAGCTACACTCTCAAACGTTTGATTAAATGAAACAGATATTTTCTTAACCTCCTTATACTCTGGTTGGAAAATCTACAGAAAGTAGAGAAGAAAATCCCCCAAATTCCTCAAGTGACTCCAGTGAAGTATTGATGGGTGAGAAGCAGAGAGAGAGAGCGAAAGAGAGATTGAGAGAGTGAGTGAGAGAGAAAGAGAGCGAGGATGAGAGGAAGGATACTCATCCCAGAAAGCCACCACAAATTGCTGCATTTCAGTGAGCCCATAAAAAACAGAGAAACTGCTCTTAATCTAAGGTTGTAATTACCTCTGGCCAGCACTGTAATTAGGAAATGAGCCTTGAACTAGATCTTTGCGGGCAAGAGCAAAGCAAGGACACGCGCGCGCGCGCGCACACACACACACACACACACACACACACACACACACACACACACACACACACACACACACACACACACACACACACACACACACACACACAGGGGCGCACGCGTGCATGCTCTCTCACACATACTGTAGCTACGCTGTTTGACCAAAACCAGAATTAGTGAAGACAGAACTCCCTTTGAGGATAAGGTCAAATGTTTAACTACTAGCTATTAATCACTAATGAAAATGAAACAAACAGACACTGAGATGAACATTAACTCTAAATACTCCAAATATTTACCAGAGGGTATGTCAGCAAAGTGTGTAGGGGTGTAACCAAAATATTGTGATATTTCATGGTGTGATACTGTATCTGACAACGTTTTTTGACTCTCTCCACCTCCTTCCACTCCTTCTCACTAGACAAAGCAAACTTTACATTGTTAATGCATAGGATTGCATAGGATTGTTATTTTTATCTTATTATAGACTTTTTGGGGATGCAATATTTCACATTAATGTCCAATAAATTGCAATATATGATACTGTTACACCCGTTTTGAAACATGTATCATACCATAGTCTTGTGTACAGTTGGGTCGGTTGACCGAGACCTCGTCGGTCACAGAAAGTGCTGACATTTACATTACGACACAGTAGCTGCGACTATCGGTTGATGTTTGTTGTTCACTTGTCAATTTCTCTTCATCTTGTCTATTTCTGTTGTGGCTGCCCGAGGGCAGAGTGAGAGCAGGCAAATCTGTGCATGTGCAAATGCCACCATGTATCGAGTCAGCTCTCAATCATTCAACACAGCAATTAGCAGGCGAACACTTGTGACAAGGTCGCAAGTCGCGACTTGTCAATGGTACATATTCAACATACAAGAAGCATCTGTATCCCAATGTTCCTGTACAGGTTTATTGCTGCTGCTGATGTTTGAGCCATGATTTGGACAGATTGTTGGCACTTCCAGACGATGCCATCACACTAGAGTACAGACTTACCCCAGATGGGGGGAAAAGAAAAAAGGGAGTGACACGAAGAGAAAAGGGGAAACAGAGGAGGAGGAGAAGGGTGAGGCAATATTTATGTTTAACAGATGAACGCAGAGACGGAAGAAAATTAGAGAGGTTAGACAGGTTGAAAAGTATCAGTGCTCTGAAAAAGGTGGTAAACCAATAATGATGAAAGAAGAGAAAGTACAATGTCCTGGCAGGTTAAAAGACATGGGGTTAAAGATGATTTGTATCTATTTTGAGTGTTGATTTCCATGGTGAAAGCTAAATATTTTGAGTGCAAAGATTAAAGAGAGAGAAACACTCACCACAGGACACTAAGTGTGAAAAGGCTGGCGTGCGTACACAACAGCAGTGTGCGAACATTGTTAAAAAAAACAAAAAAACAAACAAACATATATCACCACAATGAGTCAGCAATAGCCCCAAGGCAGGACAGGAAGCCAAAACAAGCCCTGGACAGCAACAGGGTTATTTTCTGAGGCAAACAATTTCAGGTCATGCAGAGATGACACACGCACAGGTGTCGCATGTAATGAGGTAGTCCTCCTTATTCTGTTCACCACCTCCAAACACTGACTCAGAGCTTAGGTATATGAAATATGACCTGAAACCATTGCTTAGCAGAAATACACTGAAAGAGCGAGACAAGGAGTTCCAGTGCACAACAATTAGCCTCTGTATACTGTTCAAAAGGGCTAATTGCTAATTAGCAGGACTGTGCCTAACAATTGTAGGGCAGAGAGCTACTTTCATAGCAGATAGGCAGATTTCATAGTACACTACACAAAAGTCTATGCTTAATCTGTCCCAACCTCCACTTTAGACTTACTAATTATTTGTGGCGATACATTCAATCAATTGATTGAGGAGCCTTGTACATTTGGCTGTTACAAAGAAGAAAACATGGGAGTTGCTCATGTCTAAATATCTTCCTCTATCGTCTTAACATCAGTCAAAAAAATGCAGACACCCAAAGAGCTTGAGCTATCTGACTGCTGATATCCCTTAAAACTAAAGTTGTGGGTCCTGGGACATTGGCGCAGCCTGGTCTAATTAAAACTGTAGTGAAGGAAAATCAAAATGGAACTCAAACACTGTACCTGCTCTGTGATCTCAAAAAAAACCCCAACATCTTTGTTGATCTTTGCAAGCATTAACAAGGGTAGATTATTTCTAGATCAGTGACCTTTGAATGAATACTTCTTTCTTAGCAGCTTTTGTGGGTGTAACTATCTTAATCTGGCTGCACATACCGCACAGGTATAAACACAGTTAAACATATAAGGGTTGAAACAAAAAAAAAGGTGACACGCTTAAGTCAATGCTCTGCAAACAAAAACATTCAGGCCACAGCTGATGGGCTGATACCACAGGACAAGGAGCTGACAGAGTGGAGAGTGGTCGGCCTGCATTCTTCCTCTACCGCTCTGTCATTCTCTTGTGCTGCCACACGGCCAAGCTCTTCTGAGCACGCTCCGGCTCTCGACTGGAATCCAACAAACTAACACATGAAAAAAAAAACAACTCCCTGTCTTGCCTGTGGGGTCATTAGCCTTGCGTGACGGGCGACTGGATTCCAAATAAGTGGTGTAAAAACAGATTTCGACACAGTGTTTGACTAACAGGTACAACTGCTCTTTCAATTTCAGGGAGAGAAGAACTCAAAATCAAGAAAAGTGGAGCGAGAATAGAGGAGGAAGTTTCTTCACTGGGTGAGTGGAGCATGAAATCAAGTCTGACAGTTTTATTAGTAATCTGTGTCATTATGTGTAAGATGTGGTCTGTAAACACCAAGAATAGTTTCCATCATAATACAGAAAAAAAAAAACCTCCATAGATTTACATGACAAGGAAGCAGAAGTATTTTGGACACGTGTCACAATAATACACCTCTTTCAATGTTTGTATTTAGAAAATCCAAACCACACGCTGTTGGCGGTCCTCACTGTGTTAACTGTAACACCCTGACTCCTCAATAGAGTTCTTTCATACAACTCTGAGCCTCTTAATAAGACTGGCAGGAGAACAAGAGCCGCCCTCTAAAGCATGTGCACACGCACACACACACACACACACACTTCTTACCAGATACAGTGAAGCTGTGTAGGGTTGCAGGCAGAATAGGAACAGATAGAATGGAGGAAGTTGGGATTTTAGTGCATGGAACCCTGTGTACTCTAATCGCCCTACAACTCTCCCACAACTCAATTGCTGGAGTAGCTCAGTAGAGTGGTGGTGGGGGGTGTGGAGCTCCTCTTCCTGGATTGAGTTTTGGTTACATTCTTTCCTCGGGTGTTAGGATTTGTGCAAAGTGTGTGCATTGCTTGCTTGCTGTAGATCGTTTGACATGCAATTATTGAACATGCACCCTAGCTTTGACTCTGCCTCCTCCTAGACTTTCAAAATCAATCCATGGTCTCAACAATCACCCAAGTGTGTGTGTTTTACCTTCCCTTTCCCTTTGTCCTTCATGTATGCATTTGACTATATAGGAAAATTACCACCCACTCATAACTCATAGAGTTAATTGAGTGTGCAAACTTGCACATTGTTGTGCAACAGGTTTTATTCAAACTGAGAAAATAATGACGTTTTTTTTCTTCAAGTCATGTCAACATTGCGTGTGACCAATCTCTTGGGCACAGACACACACGTAGACACATGTGGACATTTATTATATGATATGATTCAAGACATTGCCAAATGATGAAATGACGATTGTCAATGCTGGTCAGCTCCACATGACTATTATTTTTTATTATTATTATTTCTCGGTGTAGCTGCGTTTTGAATTGTCTGTCACCAGGCCAACATTCACACACTGCGCACAGGACATGAAAGGCTTTGACATTGGGTTCTGCTGCAAAATGATTTGATTGACGGCTTAAACTACTCCACCTGGGTAGTGGAGGGGCGGGGTCGGTGGTGCGAGATCGCCCAGGCACACGTCATGTAGAGGCACCGGCATTCCTCAGGTCCACAGAACCTACGCACTGGAGCTTTAAGACGGAGCCTGGGGTGAAGTCTGCGTTCATGTCGTGAATTTCTCGGTGTGATTGTGCACAGCCAAATCTGACATTAAAAGGTAAATCTTGCAAGTTTGGGTTAATGAGGAGTTCCAAGTTTTTTTTCCCTCCACTTCTGTCATTACCTGTGGTGAACACAAGGAACCCCCAGGCAGGCTGCACCTGCAGCAGGCAAATTAAGGATCTGAGGGTCATTGTTGATGTCTAAATAGAGTTTTGCCGACTGACAGCTTGACAGTCGTGGTGGTAGGTTTCGCCTTTTTATCCAGGGGTTGACAGAGGGAGAAAATTGACATTTTTAGACCTAAAACCTGATGATTTCCTTCAATGTTGTAGTTGTAAATTAGCCATAATGGAAATAAATGTTTTCCAGCAACAAAATTAGACAAAAGTAGAAAAACAAAATTAATTAAATCAGATGTGACTAAGAGTCTTTGTGAACATTACACTGTAATAAAGAAGCCAATAGTCTTTGTTCAGCATTTAATCACAGGGCACCTGAGGCCATGGATCCGAGGCATGATGACTTTGATGCCTGACTGCCAGTTTGCCAGCCAACCTGCCTTTTCAGGCCTGGCATCCACACAGGCAGCAGTTTCATAATACATTCCATTGTGACATCCTAATCAGCATGAGTAATCTCGCTTTCACATCTATCTTGTGTGAAACATATGTCTAAGGTGTTTTTTTTTTTTTTCGGGAAGAAGCCTGAGGGGTAAACTGACGGAGGGTGGGACACGTGAACTCCTAAGAGAAATGGGAGGCCTGAAAAAGCAGATACCACTGCATGATGCCTGTCTTTATGCGAGGACTGTACTTAAACTATAATAATAATAATAATGATGATAATGGACAAGACTTAATTTCAATCCATTGCTTACTAAAGGTGCCATAAATCACATTTTTGACAATAGGCTTGCATCCGCTTATCCCTGAGAAAATAATCATCCCATAATTGTGCTGCCACACCCTTGTCTGTACAACTGTGATCGAGAATTAGAGCTATCAACGTCCCATCTATACACACACGCACTCCATGAGTAATTCAGCTTGTTTTATTTGAAGGAAAGCAATTTGTTTTGGTGCATTTTATGTGACGTGAACACGTGGCCTCTTTGAATTCGGAGCGTGACTCGTGTCCTATTTGTTATTTTGCTTACAAAGGAGGTGTCTTTTTTTTTGACAAATCAGGGAGCAATTTAAAGGTTTTTCAAACACACAAATATTTGACTTTCACATATGCATATATCATAATATTTGACTTTCAAATATTTGTGTAGTCTAATTTAAAAAAAGAAAGAAAATAAAAATGCTCCAGTTGCTGGACTGTGTGTTTTTATGAGCCCTCTTCAGTTCTATTAGTTTGCATTGCTGAACTAGTGTTTGTTAATGTAAATAGGTGGTTTACCTGTCAGCAGAATCTTTAGCTTTAAACTTGCGTATACCTATTGAATAGGTGGACAACTACGTACAAGACACTGCACGGCTGTTGTGGCGAGGCGGAAGGGACGTGCCTTCATTAGATTCCAGTCATACTCTCACTACATGAACAAACCTGAGTGAGAGAAGATAAATGAGCAGAAGAACAAGTGGCGGAGAGGATGAATTGACTGAAAAGGCCAGGAGGATTTTTAGGAATATTTGTGCAATGTGTCAAACTAGTTAGCTGTACAATGTGCTGCCGTACAGCTTGTCTTGAGTGCTTTTACAAAAACGTGGGCAGACAACGTCAGACAATTAGTTGAGACAAATACGGCTACAGGCACTCAAATAAAAGCTCAAAGAGAAACTGGAACGATAATCCAGACATTCATATCAGCAGTCAGTCGGTGCCCCTGCCTGCCGCCTGTCTACTTTAAACAAAGTGTGCTCTGTCACTTGGTGTTTTTATACACGGAGAAGTAGAGAGATCGTGTAAATCGATCAATTGATGCTGTACGTCTGGCACTGGCGTTTAAATCAGGAAAACATCTGACATCTGTAAGCAGCTCACTGAGTGGCCACTAGTGAGCCGACTGCACGTCCATTTTCTTCATTCTTTTCAGACTCTGTGCTCATTATCTGTGACTGGCGTGATTCTTGACTGTTGCAGCAAAGATGCAAAGAGCATTAAAACATGTTTACACCAGTCTCCCTCCACAAAGTCCTGCAGGTTCAACTAGACTAACCAAGCGGTTTAAAGGCTGAAGAACTCTCGGAAACGTTTCTTTTTGATGTCATTAAATTAAACTTCGGTGCAAAAAGTATGTAGGCACTGTGCCCAGAACCTTTTCTAAGTCTAACAGTAGGGAAAACCTAGTCAAATAATTATCAGTCGGGTAGGCAGAGTGTCAGTGTGTGCACATTGCTGACTGATAGAACTGGTTGATCCAGGCACTTCAAACAGCAAATGCAGACACACAACACTTACATTGTACTGTCTCCACTTGAGGCCAGGTTCACCCAGGTGTTTTCAGGACTCTGGGGACTTTAAGTGAACTGCTTCTTGTTGCCTCAGATCAGTTTGCCTTTGAGCTTAGATTCCGAGAGATGGCACAGCGAAAGCCAAAGCCCCGCAACAGTTTCTGACACTGGGGGAGAGGGATTAAGAGAAAGATAGCATGCGATAGGTGTTTTTGGTTGTGGTTTTAAACAATTTGGCAGTGACTGATTCAAGCCACTTCAAAGACAGACACGGCAGCATAGTGGGTGGGACCATCCTGTTACTGTCAGTGACAAGAATAATTGCTTGGGGTGATAGGCAAATGTAGTGGATTCAAAAGCTGAAGCCGCACTGGGTTTGATTGTCAGTTCTGTAGAGAAGGTCTTGGACAGATATGGTTGTGTGCTCCGATGAAAAATGTGTGTTGGGAAAATAGAAAGACAGGTATTTCACCTCAGAGAACAAAATCAAATCTAGCATCTACACCACACATCATAACCGTCAGCAATAAAACCAAAAGAAATGGTCCATATTTCCTTTTGGAACACAAAATGCTTGACCTTTAATCTTAATCTCAGTGGAGACAGAGCTGGACTGCAAACATGCTGTTGCACAGACCCACTTCAGAGTTTGGCTGCCTGTGGCCGCCTACCTCTGCCTGCTTCCTCTCTCCTCGTCTGTTCTTTGAGGCTGGAGTAAGGCTGGAGCTTTCGGCAGAGGTCGCATCATTTACTCAGACACACTCCAAAAGTTTTGGGTTTCATGTTGCCCCGGAGGAGTGTAGAAAGAACCTGTTGTGATGAGGACCATTAAGCTTCAGGTGTATGTCTGTGAAACTGGAGCTGGGTGTGTGCCTATGTCAAACAGGGATTGTTAGCAGTGTTGTCCGTGCCAAAGTTACAACAGAGGACACAGAATACTGAGCAGCAATTGAGACACTAATCTGAGCCTGACCTCTGGCCTCAAGAAGTCGGTCGTTGCCTCAGTATTTCATGGGCTTTGTTGTCCGTCAGACTGATGCTATCTGGCATGATGAACTAGGCAGAGGAATGACTGATTTGGCTTTCAAGTTCCTTCTTTTGTCCTCCGTGTTAATATTTTGCAATCAAACATAGCTCTTTAGTTCACAATAACGTAAACAGAAACGTCAGAAAGTAACTATTGACTTGGATCACAAAATCAAACACAGAGTAGTCCCGTATTCTTCCCAGAGTGCCGCAAATACACACAGTTTTTGTGTGTTTTACTATTCCAGTACCCTCCCATTCACCCTTGGACCGTATATTATGTTCTCTTTCAAGTACTCCAGCTGCAGGCTCTAATGGTAATGCTTCACACTGTCCTTATAAGCGGGCCTGGTGAAACCATAAATCCTAAGATAAAAAGGGCTGCCTTACACGCCAATAATGAGCTCCTTTGCCACTCATGTGAATGTGCACAACGGCACACACAAGGCAAAAAGCACAGAATGAGAAAAGGACAGCACAGTCAGATCTGTCACGAGTAATGGACCTGCCTAGTTAAGTGGGTGTTTTTGTTAATTAAAATGATTAAAATTACAACCCTCTAACATTATTCGCAAAGGCAGTGATGAGTTATGATCGACGGGGCCATTACAGGGTGTATTCTTGTGGTCAGGCCAAAATAAGTTGGAAAGCTATGTTTGTGCAGTACATTGTACAACTACCATGGCCTGTAATCCATCGTCATACCACTACAAAGCACAGAGATGATTTTGTGGCTTCTGGATGAATATTGACAGTGACAGACATCATGTTGCTATCATCCTTTTTTGTTTTTTTATTCCACGTTATTATCCTCTCTCCTATCAGTGTTTGTGTTCTGCCTGCTTGATTGACCTTGATATGATTGCATTGTTAGTACAACATGTTTTCAATACTGTCTCTCTGTTTACAGAGTCTGTGTCTGGTTTTAGCGTACATTTAAAGCAGCTGAACCGTGACACCGTGACTCCCAATCCACTGCTTGTCCCTGCTTATCCTGATTTTTCCTTGGTGGTTTCTTTAACGGTGTAAAATTATTAACCATTTCCCATATTGTTCAGAAATTAGCCATATATGTTAAGAGATGTTAAACGTTTTTACTTATACTAACTAGTAAATCAATCTTTTCCTGTTGTGTAATCAAATCCAGTGAAGAGAAAACAGTTAAGTGCTGTTTTCTCTGTTTGGATACTATACTGCATTAGAGCTGCAATAGAAGTGCATTAGCTCATGCGATCACCGAATACTTCAAAACATTGCATACATACCGACGGCTTTGAGTTCAGCTGACAAAGAGAGGAAATGCTTTGCAATCATGTGGCTGACAGATTCAAACACATACTTGTTGCTTTGTGTTTCTGATGTCTGCACAAACACACTCTTTACTCCTCAAGTAGTCTATTCCTCCTTAAATATTTTACAAAAGCCCAAATTACTACCTTGTCCGTGTTGATGGATAATCCCACCTAATTGTGGATAACAGGGCCCACCTGCGACACGGATAGTGCCGACAGTGGAAAGGAATGGGAAAATTGGGAGTGTTTGTTTGAAAGAGTGGTCCTTCGTCTTCTCATCGAGTTATGGACAGTGAGGGCAAAGGGTGACGACACGGGGAAGAGGAGGAGGTCACAGGGCCCATGGCAGCCTTCACAGCCATTATTTCTCTCTGTGGCTAAGTTATTATTGACAAACTATATAAATTACAGTCCCGGTCCCAATGTAGTAAAACTTCATGGGGGAATGATACAGTGATTTACAGTATGTTTGCAGTTGCACCCTTGTGAACTTAGCCTTCAGACCCACAAAACTGTATATCATACTTCGAGGCACATATCATACACGTAGTCCCTTTAGAAGATAGCGTCCCACTACAGAAGGGTCCTCTTAAATTGTAGTGTGTAGCCTTATCCCCTTTCTCTTAATGGATGCGGTGCCGCCGCCCGTCGTGTTTGATCCAGTCTGCTGAATTATGCAAGTGCACAGTGACCTGAAACTCCTTCACATACAGACACACACACACACACACACACACACACACACACACACACACACACACACACACACACACACACACACACACACACACACACACACACACACACACACACACCATGATTTCAACTCCCTCTTGTATCCTTCACTGACCCTCCGTGTTGGCCTTCAGCTCTGAAGATAAGAGCTCTTGACGCTCCGCCTGCTGGGATTTAATTGCCAAAGCCCACTTCACCCCCCCAAAGCTAGGGCTTATTGACCTCTCCACCCCTGTGCCCCACTGACAGAAACCTACTTTTGTTGCTGCTGTTATGCTGCTCATATTTTTTTTTTTTTTTTTCATTTAAGTGGGATGAGAAGGCAATGCTTTTCTCCCTTTTGCTTAATTTTATTCCCCCTTTATTTCTCCTTTTGAGGGGCTGACAATCTTTCACCTGGTGTGGCACAAAAACACTCCAGTTCTCTTTTCTCTTTGTGTGACACATTCCATGTGTTCATCAGTCAACATGTTTTATTCTACAGCAATCCAATCCTTAAAACCTAGACTCAAGCATTAGGGAAACCCTACAGACCCTATAGCAGAGCTGGTAACAAAGAAGTTTTTTACTCTTTTTCATATAAGCAACACTACCACTCATCCCACCAATCTACTGTTTGTAAACCCAGAAGAACTTCCTGTTAATCTCTAAATGCCAAACCAATGAGACAAACGAGGTTATTCTTACAAACTCAGCTGCTGCCGGTCTCAGGAATGTCTCAACAAGTGTGCAGGGGAGAGAAAATTACAACTCTAGAAAGGAGAAGGAAGGCAAGATGAAGGGGAGGGGGGATACTCCTTCTTGCTTAGGATGACAAGCCTATCCTTCTACTATCTTTCTCTCTCTACAGGCCGTCCGCCTCCACAACATTGAGTTACAGCGACACAGTCAGGAGTCACTCCACACCACAGTACACCGGTAACCCACAGTGTAGTGACGCCACAAATGAACCTTATCTTTCATAATGATAAGACCCGCACAAGTCACTTGCATCCAAAAAGAAAGAAAACAGGGGAAACCAACTTATCAGGCTACGGTTTATCTGTGATCTGGCAGTGTACGCTGACCAAGCCCCTCCTCATCAACAGTATCTCCTCCACTGGGTTATCAGATGTGCCTGGCCCATGTTGGAATGAGGCACACTCAAAAATAAATATTCTGCCCCTGGGAGCTAGGGTAGAAAATGTAGAGCTTTTAAGAAAAATATCGTGTTTTATCTGCATAGCTCACTCACTTCTCATTGCTGTTTTATATTCAGGACAAATCTGAACACTGAGGCCTTGATGTACTGATGTACTGTACTGTACTGTACTGTACTGTACTGTATTAGATACCTTATTTATTACTGGAAGGAATGATTTGATTAGATTTGGGATTTAAGAAACCATTTTTCCACACAACCACAGAAAGACATTTGCACTCGCACACATATTTCTGCGCTGAAATTGAAACACAGCCTTCATATGCGTTACTGTTCACTCGGGCTCCATTTGTGTCTTGATGCTCATTATCCCGTTCATCACACATTTATCTTACCAGATCCCTGTGTTTTCCACTTTTCTGCACCCATGCAGCACAGCACGCCTCACTTCTCTTGTCTTCCTTGTCATTCTCTTTCATCTGCACCTCCATCATTTATGAATCACATAAAGAAACATTTTCTTCCCCAACTATTTGAAGAAAAAAAAAAATCCTGTTTTAGTGTACATTCTGGAAGGGAATAAAAAAATAAGATCAGGGAATCTTTCCAATGAGGTTGCAATTTCAAGGAGGAGCAGAAAGAAAAGTATGCTGAAAGAGAAGGAAAATAAATGCCATAGCTGTGGCGTCATGAGATGATACTGAACCCCCATCAAAAAAAACCTTGATCTCCACTCAAGTTTTGATATTTGAGGCAGTGTATTTTTTTTTTCTGTGTAAAGTAAATGTTTCATTAAACAGACAGCGTGAAAGAAGAGAGCTCTGATGCCAGTGTAACATACACTTGGGTCAGGTTGATTTTGGTTGCACTGAAGTTAGAGCAACACTTTTCTTCATTTATTTATTCATTTATTTCAGGCCACTATTATTTAAATTTGGGAAGAACAAAAAATTGAGGGAGATGTCAATATTTATAAATCCCTCAACAATGTGTTCATTTATGAATACTGAACACAACATACTTGCTTTAGGTATCAATGGGAAGAGCTTTACTGAGTACCATTTATACGTAATATAAATTGATGACAATGTGCACACACAAAAAATATACTGCTGTACTCACAGAGGAAAAGAACATAGCAATATCTTTGACATTTCTTGGGTAATGGGCCACAACCTTAGGTATGCACTGTGAGAACAGAATGTTCCTTCTGTGTGTGCTGCATTTTTTGTAAAACTATAAGTTAACACATACTCAACTGCACCCTTTTAAGCCATTAAATTAGCTCATTATACACTTAGGGTTGATCAGTCTGTAAAGCTGTAGGTGTCAAAATGCCCAAAGGCAAAGTCCAAAAGCTGTCTAAAGAAAAATAGAGACAAATAGAGATGTTGTCTTTTCCCCCCAAGGTTGTGTCACTTAAGTTGATAGCAGAGGATGATTAACTGCCCACACACACACACACACACACACTGATGTCTGTAACTACTTTTCTCTTTATCTTCTCTCATTCCTCTCACCCTCTTCATTCCATTGTCCCTTCTCTCCTTTTCAAGTACGGTGTTAACACTCTACCAAAGTGTTTGATTTTACTTGTGGTTGCAGTAAAATAGGTTTAAAATATGATAACAAGATGTGCCTTCATATTTCTCTAAATTATGTAAGTTACTGACACTCTATATGTTCTTTTTTTTTAGGCTGACCATGGAGAGAGATTTTTTCATCACCATGAAGGCCTTTCTCACTCCGCTGCCTTTTCTTCTACTCCTCATCCTACCTGAAGGCATCTTGTCCAGCAACTGCCCGAAAGATTGCAGCTGTTCTACACCAGAGTCCATCTTGTGTTTTCAGAGACGCTCCTCTACCATTCCTAAAGGAGTACCTGCATTCACAAAAAGTCTATACCTCTTCGCTAACGGCATTGAGGGCTTGACAGCTAAGGACTTCAGCGGCATGGAGAACCTGGAAATGTTGGACCTCAGTCAAAACAAATTGACCGAAATTCCAGATAGAGTGTTTGAACCTCTGACCTCTTTGAGAAACTTGGATTTGTCATCCAACCAGATCACCCACATTTCAAAGGAATGCTTCCACGGTATGGCACTGCTTGAACGCCTGTATCTGTACAGTAATCTTATTAAGACCATTCACCCTGCAGCCTTTGATGGATTGGAACACCTACTGGAACTCAAAATGCAAGGCAACCAGTTGACATCCCTACCTGCCCTCGCAATGCCCCGCCTGCTGCTGCTGGATCTTCGATTTAATGTTTTAAACAGTTTAGGTCCATCAGACCTCCTGACCCCAAATTTGGAATCACTGAAACTTGGTGGTGTGGGGCTCACCAGTCTGGATAATGAGCTAATAGGTAATCTGAAGAATTTACATGAACTGGACATATCGGGAAACCAACTTGAGTCCTTCCCATCAGTGCTAAAGGAGACCAATGGGTTGATTCACCTTAGCCTAGCAGGGAACCCAATGGGTCCTCTTATGGTTCAGGACCTGCAAAAACTTGGGGAGCTTCAGGAGTTGGACATAAGCAGCCTTAGCCTGCAGGGTCTCCCCGAAGAGTTCTCCCAGCTCTTCCCCCACCTCAGAAAGCTCACAACAGCTGAGAACCCCTTCAACTGTCTTTGCAACTTAGCATGGTTCCCAAGATGGTTGAGAGCCCAGAGCATCACTCTGGAGAGAACAGAGGAAACCCGCTGCCATTTCCCACCTATCAATGCTGGAAAGGTCTTGGAAAGACTGGAGCACAGGGATTTTGGGTGCCCTATCACAACTACAGTCCCAAGTAATACTGTCAAAACTACCACTTCCCCACCTGTTCCAGTCACTACTTTATCAACTACTGCTGAAGCTGAAGTTCCAGGAGCCAGCGATGACCGCACACACATAGATGATGACTCTCTCCTGCCCCCTGTTCCTGCATCCCCCAGTAGCAGCAGCAAGGACATAGGAGAGGATCCACATTTCTGTCCCTCACACACCTGTCTGAATGGGGGTATTTGTCGCTTGGACCACCATGGTCAGGTAGAGTGTACCTGTCCACATGGCACTTCTGGCATGTACTGTGAAGTCAAAAGCCATCAACCAGCTTTACCCCCTCAAACTGCCATCCCAAGGGCAACTGTGATCGTGAATACACCAGACATCAGTTCAAATGAAGTGACAGCAACCTCTATCCTAGTGGACCTTCACCGTTACATTGAAATGCGGCCTTATATCCGGGGAATCCGTCTAACCTATCGCAACCTTTCTGGGCCAGACCGCAGGCCAATTCAACTTAGCTTGCCTGCATCCTTCCCAGAGTACAGACTCAGAGGCCTGAAGCCTAACTCCACTTACGCTGTGTGTGCCAGTCCTCTCGGAGCCCCTAGTGGGATAGACAGTGTTTGCACTGAGGCCCATACAGCCCCTGAAAGCATCAGTGGCACTGATGCAAGGGTTACTGATCCAAGACTGACCACAATGCTGGTGCCTGCAGCTGCCATTTTGCTACTGCTGCTACTGATTGCAATAGCACTGGGAGTGGTATGCTATCTTCGCCGAAAGAGAGCCAATGGCCACTTGGATCTAGACTGTGAGCCTTCCCAGCAAGAGTTGAGTGGAGATAAGGCTGGTTTAGATAATATGGCATTACCACAAAAACAGCCCCAAATTATGATGCCTGAACCTGCTGTTCAGACTAGTAATTTGGAATATGAGGTGTTGCTACTACAGGATCACTGTACATCAAATAACAATATGTCTTCACACAAGCCTTCCTATTTTTGACATGAGGTTTTGACTACTCTGAGCTAAAAGGAGCATTTTTGTTATCTCTGATTTCCTCCCTGATGAATTACAGAGATCAGTAACCACTGTTGTGAAAGTGGAAGACTCAGTAAGCCAACAAACAAAGGAGAAAATGGACACATATTGAACTCAGTGGTCTCTGTATGTCTAAATAGACATTAAACAAGTTCAAAACATTTTTTTGAAATGCTTCTGCTGCATGTACATGCTACATCCTGCTTTAGTAATATTTCTTTGAGACCTTTTCAGCTTTCAAGTGGCACTGGAACTGATGATGTGTTTCATGGGCTGAAAGTTAAGGGACACTGAGACCCCATGTCCTCCTTTTTGTTGATGAAGGAGTGGTTTGGTCAAACGGGGTTGTGCGGGCTTGACCCCATCACAACAGCTCAGCAAAGTTATTGTTGCATGTTGTAACTTTTCACTACATACCCCCCAAAGAGATCAGTGCTTGCTGTGAATTACCTTTTAGACACCAAATGAAGTAATGCAGAGAACATAGTTGATGCTTGTATTGCTTTACTTGGCTCTAAACTCATGTGATTTTTGTTATGTTTTTTTGTTTTTTTAACGTATGTTTTTTTATACCTGTCTTTATATTTCTATTGTGCTACATTGTGACTGTTAACATCCCTCCATACCCTCCACCCCCACCTCTTGTGACTAACAGACAAAACAGCTGATTAAAATCTTTGAAGATTAAAACGTGTTTGGTACCAGCAAAGTCAATCAAAGGGCTTTGCCCCCAGAATGTCAGACAGACTAAGTAGATGTGAGTCTGGACAGACTCAAAAGTAAATCCCCCTTCTCCATTCCGAAGCCCTCAGCCTGCTTCACCATCACGTAGTGTGAAGGCCAACAGAATTACAAAAGCTACAGAGGGAAGCTGAACTCCTTCTGTATCCCTGCTGCACTGAATTTCTACCTAGTTCAAAACTCACTTAAATTACAGTAAACACTCACGTGACATTAAAATTAAGCAAATTTATTTATTCTCTATACTGCCTTTAAGGGAAACTCTTTTTTTTATAACCCAGCCACAGTTCATGTACAAAATAGTACAACAAGCAAAGGCAAATAGTGGTTCTCTTGAGTAAAAATAGTGCCCTTAGCACAATGCTATGCACAATTTCTTCTTGGCGAGAAGTATTCCAGTTTTGCTCACTTGCAACTAACCACACGTTGGAAAGGCCAGGCACACAGTGTAGTGTTTATATTGTTGTGTAGAGGACAATGAGACTTGTGAGTGTAGATCTGATAACATCTGTGATAATTTAAGTACACGCTCTGGCTTGTGCAAAGACTTGCAGACATCCAGTTACTATCAGTCACCCCTTTTATGTGCTTGCATACCTCCGAGTACATTAAACCCCAAACAACTCTACCTTCAGATAAACATACCAAAGCCATGTCTGTGAAAGTTACCTACAGTATTTGCACAACTAACAGTGTCATGCTAACAAAATGCCTTGAGAACCAACAATACACGTTAAAAAAAATAATCAGCCAATGCAACTGGAATATTTGTCTGTATCATAGAATACATTGAAGATAACCAAAAGTATTTTCAATGTGATTGTTTTTCCCTGTTTATTTTGGGAAGCTCTGTCTTGTCTTGTGTTTTTGTTTTTTTAATTATGTGAACTTATTTGTACAATTGGAAAAGTGATATTATCATTAAATGAGTATCCAAAATAAAAACAGACCAATTTGTCTTTTGTTGCAGTTTCTATTCTATTCTTGTAGCGGGAAGGATCAGATGAATTTGCTAGTGTAGCGATCACTGGAAGTTTAGTCTAGGACTGGAAAATAATTTAATTACAATAATAAAAGCCCTATGATTTTATTACAAAAACATGACATATATCAAGTAGTTCTAGTATAAGGGCAAATATGGGTGTGTTTCTATGCCTGCTTATGCATTTGAAACAACTGTTGACAGTTGTGCAGCATCAGTGTATACAAGTGTATAATGATTGTTTATGGGAACATTTGAGGTGCAAAACCTCACAACAACTCGACCGTAAGGAAAAGCCTAACATTCAAAATTCAGCCTGAAGTTACTAAACAAAAACCAACCGTTTGAAAAAACTTAAATATGTTGCACAAATAAAAGAAACAATGCTCCCAGTGTATAAAAAGATAATAAGATTTGTGCTCTCAGGTGGCAAGAGGTATGGGACTCTGGCAGCAGGGAGCTGGAGGTAAAATGGAAATAAATATAAGAATGAAAACACTCAGGTTTAGGTAGTAAGTGGAATTAATCATTTACAAATGACTCACTGCTCTATGCATTTTTGCAAAACCCGTTCAATAAAAAAGGCTGACCACCCCTGTGTTTTATAGGTGGGATAGTGGCAAGGAATTTATGCTGCAGGCATGCATTCCCACGCCTACGTCCACAAACAAACACGCATACACACATACATTCACCAATAGCCGGGAGCTATTGTACAAGGTCCCATACTAACAACACAAACACATAAAACAGCACCATTCTTGTCACGCTGGCCCAATTACACCAATTTGTTCAAAACAAATCAAATCCTGGTGAAAAGAGAAAAAATGAAGGTGAAATTAACTTCACATTCTTAATGTCCATGTGTATTGAATTTTTGAACGTTTATTAGCCCAGTGCACCCCCCTTTTTATTTTAAAGAGAAAGGAGTCAAATAAATTAAGCCCGTTGTAGTTTCTCATTTGGCAAATTTGAAAAAAAGGAAGGCCAATAAAAGAGACTTAATTGCGAGCATATGTGAGCTTAATAGATAAGACCTGCAAAATGTATCAAGTAAATGAATGCCTCCAGCTAAAAGCACATGCGCGTGTTTCTTTCCTCTCGCACCAAGCATTTGCAATTGTTCATGTACTGTACGTGAACGAAAAAGAAAGGGAGAAGAGAGGGCGCGCGCGTGTGTGTGTGTGTGTTTCTGTTCTGCTTCCTTTCCATCCATACAACAGTCTCTCTTTCTTCCCCTGGTGTTGAGAGAAACCTGGTCCTTCCTGGATGACAGCCAACTTTAACACTCACACTTAGTCTGCACTACTCAATGGGCCCTATTGTAGTGTCAAGGGACCTTTTTTTCCCTCATGAAAAAAAAACATGAATTATCACCAAAGGTTTCTTGGTTTCTCTCTTTGTTGTTTTAATGTTTCTAAAATGTTTCCAAATTCAGGGTTGCGAGAAGGCTGAGGACAATGTGTTGAAGCATCTCAATCTTTTACTAAAATCATTCCCTCTCTCTTTCTCCCTCTTTCCTCCTGTTCCTCTGTTTTCCACCTTCCAAATAGCTCTACAGCCCACACAGCACAGCTGACCTTCCAGTAACCTCAAACCATCTCGCCAACCTCAGCTCACAGTCAGCACTTGAGGGCACGAAATTAACTTCCAAAAAAGTCTAGCTTTATAGTATAAAAAGTGCAGGTGACCCTGACTGTATCATGAAACTGTTTTACTCCTATAATATTTCATTATTCTTGAGCTTTACCTGCTTTTTGTGTTGTCTGCTACACACGCGTTAATCAGAAAGCACATACAAATACTACTAATTAGTAATACTAATTTTAGCAATAGAGAGTAACGTAGCAGAGAAGGAAAAGAAGGGCTTTGTAGAGAAAACACACCACCACTTTGGAACCAGGTTTTCTGGCTTCACTTTTTGGCCTCTGTTCACTTCCTTGCACTGCTCACCACAATCCTCCTGGCTCACATCATCCACTTTCCCTCCCTTAAAATCTTCCAAAAAGCAGATGGGGGGTGTTGTGCCACCAGCCTGTCTCGTGTCATACAGCTGCCTGTCTATGCCAGTAGATGGCCCAGATGCTGCTCGACCGAAGAAACACAACGAGGGGAAAGATGAGAAGGGAGAAAGAAACGAGAAACAGAAGATTTTGACTTTGGTTGGTTCTTGGCAACACGTTAGCAGACACATGCAAGTCATTTCATGTGCAGTTTGGTGGCTTATTACAAATAAAAACAAATGGCAACTTGATTTCCCATGTCCAGGTGTTCAGTTCTATACTAAGTATGCCACTAAGTATTTCCCTTCTTTTCTGTCTTTCGCGAAAAAATTTAGCTGGTATTCCTGGGATTTTTAAACCCAGGTGAAGCTGCTAAAAAAAAAAAAGGCAATAAGCAAATACATAAAGTGCCAGTGGTTGTCTGCGCTGTGGAGGTTTTCACCTGTGTCAAACAAAATGAGTTTAATGGGGGTGGAAAAAACTTTGCCTTATTTACTTAAATCGTTCTTTAAATTGATCATTTAGATGATCCAGCGGATTAAATCATTGAAAGTAAGCACTGTCCAAGTTTTAAAAAAACATGCTAATGGATAGAAAGTGAATGCACATCGTAGCATTGCACATGAAATGGGTCATCGGTGGCAAACAAATAAAGTCTTGCGTTCCCAGACGGTTAAGAGCTAAAGCTGATAAAGACCTGCATGCACTGCAGCGTCATTTGACCCAGGAATGAATGCTGATTAAACACATGGTTAAAAACCTCCTGGGATGGGATTAAATGGGTTTATTGACCAGTGGGAGTGTGAGTGTGAGTGTGTGTGTGTGTACAACAGCACAGACTGGCAGGCAAGTAATGTATACGAGGAGTTTATTTGGGTTGCAAAGTATACCGTATGTTAACCTGTAATTCCCTTACCTATGCTATGGATATGTGCTAAGACTCTATATAACTCTATAGTTGTCAGTATAAATTCAACAGCATCTTAAAATGTATTTTTCATCTTAAAGCAAAAGTAAATCATCACATCTGAAGAACTTAGTTTAGTCTATAATGTATAAGATGTAGATGGATAGCTCAGTTTATAGCTCCGGTGCCCACGTGGTGTTTTGAGGTTTTTCCATTTCTGTAGCTGCTCAAATTTGTAAGGTTGCAAAGGCCGACGTGTACAGTAAAAACTTTGTCCAAAAAACTTCTAAGGCACTAAAATGTTTGGCTCCAACTGGTACGGCAGAACTTAAGCTATTGTTACATTGGCTACAGCGGTGTTTACAGCTGATTAGCAAGCCTTTCGGTAAGGGACGTAGCAATTCCGGTACTCCTTCCAAGTAGATTTAATAGATTTAAAGAATTAAAATAAGCACTGTCACAATATACACTATGACATAAATAATATTTTGGACGATGTAGCATACAAACCCATTCTGGTAGACCCCTACATTATGTCAATGGACCAGTACACAGTACAAAACTGGACTTAGTGCCTAAAACGCCTGAGATTGCTGCTTTTGTTTTAAAACAGAAAAGGGTGTTAAGAATCAAGGTGTTCTGAATCAAACAACCATTAATATGGAAACAAAATGTGGAGGGAGATGATCCAACCACTGCTGCAATATCAGATTGGAAGCATGGAAAGAATTAGATGGAATTAAAGAGGTGGAGCAATGATATAAAACTGGAGGAAGGAGGAGGAGGAGGAGGAGGAGGGATGCTATTAATGGTTCAGTCCAAGCATGGCCACATGCACTATAAAGGTTTAACCGTCTTTGGAAGTGTACTGAGGAGAGGTACTAAGGGTGGAGGTGGGTGTGCTCTGTGGGTGTGTGCATGTGCCCGTGCGTGAGCATGCCTCCAACAGCATTGGAATTAAAGAGCACCTAAACAGAACCGCCTGTCACCACTGGAAAGCAACCCAAGTGTGCTTCTCATTTCAAAGGAATGGAGGGGAAAGAGGGTGGGGGAATTTTATTTACTAGAAAAAGAACAAGCGAATGAGTAATATGGTATTAATGAAGAAGAGATGAGGACATAATGGACAGCGAGGAGGTTGCTGAGGGTGAAGAAGAAGTGCAGATGGGGGTGAAATACTCAAATCTGAGTAAAAAAAAAAAGAAAACATAATCACACATGCCAGAGGAGTCAAAAACTCAATACGACTGGCAGATAACACTGTTAGCTTAGGCATACAGCTATCGTTTAAACTAATCAGAGCCATCTATTCCAGAATAAGCACATGTTTATTACTCTCTCGCATTTTATTTGGCCTTTTCTGAATCAGAAGAGAAATAGCTTCATAGCAAATTACTATTTGGATGGAAAGTTACAATTCATTGATGAGAAACATTAAACTTCTCAAGTCAGTGATTAAGGCCCTGAATTGTGGCGTAAACAGGCCTCACTGGAACAAGTGCAGAGAAGTCTGGATGTCAGAAAGTAAGCCCCGAGCAAAGGCTGCTTCCCTCGAATGACCTTTGACAGAAAACAGCTGCGATGAGAGGTGATGAAGGTCTGAGCAGTTTGTTCATGGGGGCAGTAGCTAGAAACACCAGAGCCAAGTGTAAATATGTATTGTCAGCACCAGTTAAAGTTGCCTTGCCACACTAGTGACTAGCTTTGTGCAATTTCTTTATAGTGACAAATCCAAAACCTCAACACGTTCATCATCTCTGGGAGAACAAGAGGAAAACAAGACAAGACCTGAAGAGCTGTCACCTAAAATCATCCTCTCATAATTTTTTGATTTTTCTTTTAATCCCAAAACACACAAAATAGTGTTTAAACACTCATTAATTCACCAATGAATGAAGGAAAAAGTGAAGGGCACTGTTCTGCTTATGTTGCAAGAAGAAACCAAGACTGTCACTTTAAACGAGGTTAAAGTAAGGGATCTATGGCTGTGTGTAATAAACTGGTGAAGTCATTTAGTAAGAGTTCAGTTCAAGTGAGCAGCTGTTCAGTCTGGGCATGCCATCGAGTATTATTAAGCATTATTTCCTGTATATATGAATTTAAGTGCAGCAGCTGCCTACTGTTGTAAAATTGTACCCACTGCAGTTAAATCTTAGAAACTTGAAAATGGCCAAAACACTATAAAAGTGTGGAAATGTGGAAGCGACAGTTTCTGGATTGTGATTGAAATATTCTAACAGTAGTCATAAAAGGCAATCTATTGAAATTGATCTTGAAATGAGAGCTTTTTTCATGACGGGAAACCAAAAATACCTTTATATTATTCTTACTTGTGTCATATTTTCCCAAACTGAGAGCAAAACCTACTTAAAAACAGGTGATGGCAGTGTTAACTGCCTGACATAACTTCAGGGCAGCACAACAGCTACAGCCCTGGGTCAGGCGTCTGATGCATTCTCTTTGAGACAACAGCAGACATTCATCAGACGATGCTGTGTACACATCCTGCGCTAACTTTCAAAATCTCCTTGCATCAGGACTGTTCTGTGTATACACATCTGTAAATTCCACATTGTTTGTGGCTGGAGCTCCTGTGAAAGCTCAAACTGAGCCCAGCTGTGCTGTAACGTGGGTGGGCATATTATGCGTACGGGTAAGTAAAGAAGAAGAAGAAAAAGAAGAAGGAAAAAAAAAAGGTCCCACTAGAATCTGAAGCACGCCGATGCAAAAAGGAACGCCTTGCGATTCTGCATTAGTGAAATGCACTTGATCTGAATCACTCGCACACCTGTGGAGAAACTTGTGTGTGCTTACAAATGTGGGGAGTGGAGGGTGGTGACAGGTACTTGATAGTGTTCCGGTAATCCTTACATCATAGTAGGTTGCTCATGCAGCCTTCACAGTAGACATTATTTACATACATCTCTTGAAGGATAGGAACCCCTCCCTACATGTGTGTATGTTACGCAGTTATTTGCATTTCCCAACCCCTTCTTTTGAGGTACCAAGCACAGTGGTTGGACTCATAAAGAGTAGGACTAAACACATTGCAGTTAGCTGATTGGCAATAAGCGTTATAACATGCAGTGACATGGTCAATTTGATATAAATGCCCTTTTTTCCAGTAGGCCCAGTGCCTGGAATACTCAATATCTTGCAGTTATTGAATGAGGTTTGCCAGATGTTTTAATTAAACAGGTTGATGATGCATCGTTGCAGCCCTGACACAAGCCAGATTACTTTGTACCATTCCAAATCTCACCGTGGCATGCTAAAGTGCACTGTACCGCTTGGTGGAAATACTGTAAGGCTTATGTGTGTCTTCATGAAGACTTTTCATAAATTACAACAACAACAAAAAAGTTCAATGAAACTGTGCATATGTTCCAGCACAAAGCCTGGCTTTAGTAATCCACATCAGTCACACTAATTCCATCTCAAACATCCTGCTGGCACAGGGCTGAGGCCACCCAACCTTTGACCCTTGTATGTGAACTCTAACCCTCCAGGAATGGACCATCAACATCCGGCCCACAAACACCTGTTTGTTCCTCGCAGTTAATAACACTGAGAGGGAGGGGTATGTGTTTGGGACTGAGTCATTAGACTCAAACACACAAAGTGCTGATCTGCTAATCCTGTCCACAGGGAGGGTCTGGACAGTCACAAGTGTCTGTGTGCTGATTAGCAGTGAGCTGCCGAATGAGTAGCAGAGCAGGATAAGGATGATTTTCTGTGGGTGTTGTTGGGGTTATGACGGGAGCTGGTTAGCATAGCCCAACCAGTTGTGGCGGAACAGAAACATATTCGCACAAACCTGGTAATATTTGCGAGGCAAGAACAAATCATGCTTGGATCAAGCAAAAATAAAAGACAATAAAAATTTATCTCGTTTAAAAAATGCAAAGGCTGTCATCTCACATTTCAAAAGTTAGGAATTGTTGTGCACGGTAACTCAGCTTTACTTTGCTTAGTAATTGTAATGTAATTTCACTATTGTAAATGACAGTCCGGTATACTACTCTTTACTAGGTAAAATACTGATAGGTAAAGTACTGATGGTCTGTCTGCGCAGGCTGGTTTTCATGCTCAGCAAAGCAAGTCGGCCTAAAGATGTGCAGTATTTTGGCAAATGACGGCAAGTCATTTTAAGAATACAAATGTTGTATTTCAAGAGCGAAAACACACAAAACCATGCTTTAAGTATGGCCTAAGATCTCTCACTGTATGTTCTCCCACAGCCACCGCTGACCTCTGATCCAGTCCAGTCCAGTTGCAGTGACAGATGCCAGAGGCCACTTGCAGCCCACAACTGTCCCAGGCTTGGCCAGGGTCACAGAGACCTTTTCTTGGACAGAGGGTGGTGTGGCGGGCTGGGTGGTGCTACAATCATTACAGCACAGTGAGAAACTAGCCACCACACAAGACAAACACACAGGGCCACTCGTTGGGCAGACTGACGCCACGTGCCGGTGTGGGTGCCTGCCAGCCCGGGCTGTGGCCTGGGGGTGCGGACACTGAGGCCTGGGGGTGTGGACACAGAGGCCGTGCACCCTGGTGGGCACCCCATGTCGATGGGTTCACCCCAGTGGAAAGTCTGCATCAGCCTGCATGGAGCCCAGTGTGGCTATGAGAAGGTAGCCATCCACCAGACCCCCCCACTAATGTAGCCAACACTTCCCAAGTGACCACAAGCTAAATGTATCCTCCAGGCACAGCAGAAAATAGCATAACTGTGGAGAAACAGTGAAATGAAGGGAGTGGGGAGAAGGAGGGGGGGTTGATAAAAAAAAATACATAAAAGTAGAGTGTTGAGAAGTAGAAGGACGAGGTAATATGGATGAAATAAGGGCTGTTATTATGGTGTGACCAAAACAATACACAGCTTAATTAAACAAAGACATAAATACTGATAACAAAATAAGGAGGAAGTCGTGAAGGGACTGAGCAAGATTTTAAAGGTGGGGTGTGTGGACAGGGTCTAAATGATGGATGGAGCATGATGGCAAAAACTGAAATGAAGAGAAAATGGGGGTCTTTACAGTTCAACCACCACATATTTTCCATCATAAGAGATGTAATTTACACAAACCCACTAAAGGTCAGGAGCAAAGCGTGCAGTGCCAACTCTATCCTAGCAGCCAACATGTCTCCCCCCCATTTCTCTTTCTGTCTGTCTCTCTATCCTTCTGTCCCCATCGTTGTCAGTTGGTCTGTCTTTCTTCGTCTCCCCAAGCATCCCATCCTGCTCACATTTTCATGGG
This sequence comes from Solea senegalensis, assembly GCF_019176455.1. Lineage (NCBI taxonomy): Eukaryota > Metazoa > Chordata > Actinopteri > Pleuronectiformes > Soleidae > Solea > Solea senegalensis. Next base: position 11,561,779 of record NC_058038.1, read on the forward strand.
ACTTAGTCCAGTCATCATAGCGGACTTTAGGGGAAGGAGATGCTTGAGCATGTTTGTGCTATTCCAAGACAATATGTCTGCAGGATGTGGTTGCCAAGCATGGGTGATCCCTTCCTGTTGTATCCCCATTACAGCATTTTCAAGACACATGACAGGAGATGAGAAGAGAGGAGATTAAGTGTAACAGCACAGGATGCATTTTGTTTTTTTAATTCTTACTTCAGTAATGCAAAAATTACATTCAATGATTTTGAGACTTAAGAGCACATTAATTGTTGAGTTGAGAAAGTAGGGAGGATTTGAACTCCTTCACCTAAAGACTAGCAGCGCCTGTAAACGTGGGTAAGTGAGTAAAGCAGGGTCCAAGTGGAGCAAAGACGGCTTTACAAAGAGCAAGACTATGCCTGTGTGGCTGCAAAATATCCCATGAGACATTTGCACAGCAGCACAGGATGAGGCAGAATTTGCAGCACAGTAAAAGACTTTGTGCTTGTTTCATCAATCGATAGAAAAACAAAAGTTAGAAAGTCAAAGAACAATGTGTGAAACTAAAAAGGAAAAGCTAGTGACATTATCACAGAATGAGGACAAATGCTGCTTTTAATAGGAACATGATGTCTCCCAACAATGAACTAAGCAACAGAGGATCATTTCTGAAGGCCAACTAGTTGAACGAGGTTAGATTAAGAGTTAGTTAATCCTAACTCAGTTTAGAGTAAAAGAAAAACATAAAAAGAATCACACAGTTGACCGAATTTGCTGCGTGCTTATGCCTCTGTGTTAGTTTGCACAGTAGTTAGCTTGTAGCTAAGTGTGGAAAGGTGCACATCCTGCCAGCTCACAGCTGTGAGTCCCCCCTCGGCTTCACAGCAGCAGTGGACCGTGGATGGACCATGATGGCCAGGATGTGAGGGGAACAGTTAAGAATAATACCGGGCACCTCATCGGCACACGTGTATATAAATTTCTATCCTCAATCATCAATCATGCCAGTGTTGTTTTCAGTCCAGTGCTGATGAAAGGTCTGTCTTCCTTGCACACCACCCAGGCAGGTCATAGTGAAAGGCCCAGCAGCTCTGCAGTTTTGTCTGCTTTGGCCTCCAAAGAACAAGTATTTCCCTCCAAAGGGGGCCTCTCTCTTTCTCCACACCGGTCCTTTAGTCAAACATGTTTGTCTAAGGTGCTTTGTGAGGCAGTTGCTCTTTCACTCTCTCTCCAAGCACCACGTCTACACAGCTCGTATAAAGCAAAACACAGCGGAAAGGGAAAAACAGCAGGAGATAGTAAACATGTAGGTGCAACACTGGGAAGGCATAGCAGCTTTACAATGTCCATTTTGCAGTGGCAAACCTGCTGTTCCTGACCAATCAGCGAGCGTGACCATGACAGCAAAAACTCATTTAAACTGCAGTGAAATGTAAAGCCACCGACTGTGAAGGTTCTCATTCTTCCAGCCCATAGTCATCTTCAGGATTAAGCTGTAACAGGACTTGCTTCAGTAAAGTTGAACATGTTTCGCCGTCATCCAAGAGACTTCCTCAGAGCTGGAGAAGCTTTTTGGATGAGCGGTGCTTTTGCTGCGAAGGTCACATTCACTGATTTGTCAAGAGCAACAATTTAGTTGCTGCAGTTTGCCGAGACAAAGAAAGAAAAAGTAGAATGCATACTGTGTTTTAGATTTAGAATGTTATCTTCTTAAAGTATCAACTATGCCACACTTGAACGCATGGCTGTGCAAAGACACGGATGATTAAGTCGATGTCACTCCACCTGTCTAACACTGCTGAGTGATGATGAATACTGTTTGGTGATGGTCTGAGTGTGCTGAAAAAGGAAAAGAAATGGCAGATGCGTCCAGGCATGTGTGCGTGTGTGTGTGTGTGTGTGTCAGTATGGCATATGAGAAGCCACATGCATGTATGCAAATGTGACTGCGGGGAGGAATGCAGCTCACGGTTGGGCTGCTGTGTGAAGGCCACCTGTGCCACCTGAACTAGTGAGTGTTCTCAAAGTGAAATCTCAATTTGAGCCAATGTAATGTAAATTTAATTGGGGGAGGGTTTAAACTAAAAACTAAAAACTTGTTTGGCGTCAACATCACACGCCTGAAGAAATAACCCCGAGACAATGGCGATCATTTGTAACCTTGAATTTTCCTGTGACACCAAAGCATCTGAAAAGTGGCATGTGAAAGAACAGTACGTCAGGTTCTCCACCGTAGATAAGGAACAAGTCTGTGGACTTTCCTGTTAGATTAGCCGTTAGCTCCACTTGAGTGAAGTGGCAGAAAAGGCAGCACAATAAGTGCTAGCGTGAATAATAGAAGGTCTAATAAAGAATAATGATGATTTTTGTGTGTGTGTGCGTAAGGGGCAGGGAATATCCAAATGTCTTCTAAGGAATCGCATATTATACTTAAGTAGTGTCCGTACACACTTTATTTTTAGTCCCCCAACACACAGTTCACTGAATAATGGACCAGGACAGGAGGCCCAGAACCAGACAGGAACCCCTTCTCAACCATCAAATGTGTTTGCAGCAACAATTTTTTTGCCAAACACTGCATTTTGATAGGTGCTACTGCACCTTCAAATGGCGGATTAAAATGCTTCTCAATCATCTTTTTTTTTGCCTGAGGACAAAAGATGGCAAAGGCACAAAAGAGGGCTTTCATGCACCGACCTTTGCAAAAAAACTCTGCCTCCCACTTGTCCCAAACTCAGTCATCTGCCCCACAAAGAGTCCATACAATAGCTGGCTGACTAATTGACCTTGCTGAAATAATGTTAGCCGGCCTCATACCGGGGACCTTCAGTTGATGTTAGAGAAGGTACGTTCACAGAGGTTTCTCTGAGAGAACACAGACTAAAGACCAACTGGAGTTCCCCCTGAGGGTCCTCCACCTTTCTCTTTCCCTCTCCCACTCTAACTTGTTTTGCACAATGAGGGAATAATTCCCTGCTCGTCCACCACCTCCTCAACTCTCCACCCAATTACATTTTGATGACATTTTTTTTTTTAATCTGCTTATGTGAAGCGCACTTGCACTGACTCACACACATGCAACCCTTGATGGAAAAGCAGCAAGGACTTGCAGGTGCAGAGCAGCTTTTGTTGTCATAACATTTCCTTAGAGATGAGTGAAATTCGAAATCCTACAGTGATGCTGCTCGGTCCCCTCCTTGCTCTTTTCCCCTCTGTTGTCTGGTGCAACACAATATAAACAGTGAGTCACTACCAGTCAAGTACCAAAAGTACACGCATACACAAACATCAGCAGATGATAAGCAGCAGCAGCAGCAGCGGCAGCGTGCCTCAGCACTTTTCCGATTAAACTAACCGTGGCATATTATTCCTGCCTCACTGACACTGACATGTTTCCACAGTGTGGGCAGACAAATAGGACCCGCATTGAAAGTGACATCAGCGAAAAGCCTGTATCCCCACCTGCCACTGACAAACGAGCCTCTTTAATAAAGAATTTCCTTCTTTTTTTTCCTCAAGTTTTCCTTTTTCAGACAGTAAGCCTGCCAAAGATGGGCCCGGGACCACTGCTTTCCATTATGGAAACACGATCATAAAATGAGAATACAATGAGCAGACATCCCACCTTGCCTGCTTTCTTGGTTAAACGATAGGAAAAGTCTGCTCATTCAAGCTCAATTTAAAAAGTCAGACCAGCTACAGTTTCCTACAGTTCCAGATGTCCATGAGTACTCTGCAGATATTAGACAGGCAATTTACACAAGGGAAAAGTCACTGGCTAAGATATCACTTGATTGGTTTTGCTTATACTACTGGCAATCATGGTTGGCTGTGAGCATTCTGACTGTGTCATTTGTCAATGTGTTTTTATGGCTGCATGTGAAATATTCTGCATCAGCATTGACTCAGGCTCAAAACTTGGTTAGAGTGGATAGCTGAGTTGGTACTTAAGGATTACAAAGAGTCTGGCAAACCATAGAAGACAGTAACATAAGGATAACCTCTTGAACCATCGTCAAGACAGGAAAACGCCAACATGTCATCAGAGAGTCCGCGACAACATTAAATGTACAGTGTGGTAAGCGCCAAGGATGGGAACTATTATGGAAATGAGTGTTCCAGATAGATGAGACAATACTTAACCTGTACCAGAGTAACAGAAGGCCCCCACGAGCCAACAATACCACCTCATCTGTAAGACATAATAGATGCCATGTTTTGCTTTGGTTTCTTCTGGTCACAGCAGTAGTGGAACTGTACAGAAACACATATTTTACTCATATCAGAAAATCAGTCTGCATTCACCAGACAGGATCGATGGTGAATTATCTTTCAGAAGAACAACGATTCTAAAGCAAAAGAAAATTATGACATTTAGATTTCATCAGATTGTTCTTATCCATTCAACGTTGCATTGAAACCGTCTCTGGCAGTTCGTGGTGGCCTCTAAGTCTTTCAAGTTCAAGTTGGTGTTACCTTGAATATGCATGTCAGTATCTAAAATCAAATGTGCAGGGGCACGGAGGCAAAGCAATAAAAATGCTTTAACCACAATAAAGAAGAGGGCATTTTATGTTGACAAATCATTGCAGGCTACAATTAGCACAAATTTGATCTCGTACTGTGTAAATTAGGGTGTCTATCTGTCTCTGCCGCTACATGGACAACTGCTTCTTGTCTCTGTGCATCAGTAACAGTCTATATTGCTCCCTTTGTACATTTGTAATTCTTTGTAAGTCTATGAGGTGTGCAGTGACAGGGTGCCAATCTGCAGCAGTCCCAGAGGCAGCAGTGGGGCCAGGCTGCAGGGCAGCAGTGGGCGGGGTGCAAGGCAGAGGAAACCAACTACTAATGGGAAACACACTTCTCTCCATAGCTCAAATCATTCTTTGTACCACAGCAGAGCGAGGTGGCCGGCATCCAAGAGGTGACTGGCGTGCAGAAGCATGGCATTATTTAAAAAACGGGAGCTCTTGCTACACTACGGATTCTAAACCTCATGAAAGGGACAACCATGAGTCCAATAAAACAAACACGGGCTGAAAGACAGTTGTGGAGGGAATTTAAGAACAGAAATATACAAAGCAAAAACAAAATGAATATAAAAATGATTGGAAGAACAAAAAGTGGATAGTTATAGAACAGTTATAGGGGTGTATTTTTACACAAGCTACTGTTAGTTTGGAAAATCCCGAACCTGCCTATCCTTTTTGCACCATTACTATTTATTCATCTGCTAGTGCTGCATCCAAGTGTTGTGAATTAAAGCCTGTTTATTTAACTTCAGCCCTGCAGCCTCTGCAAACCCAGTCTTCATCACGTCTCCATCAAGTGCTCAGCTACGGGGAGGAAAGTGCTGAAATGGACTTGAGACAGCTCAAACTAGTTTGAAGGCTTTGGTTAGGGCAAAGTTCCCAAACGTTATTGCCAGTGCATTTTTATTAAAGGGGAAAAAATATATTTTTCCAGATGTTGGAGAAATGCAGTATCTGCAGCTGCAAGTGTAAGTCTACTGCTCTTTTTTTTATAATGGACGGAAAGTGAAGTCTGACTCTGTCTCAAACAGATTAGAGACGCTCAAGAAAAAGTCTTCCATATTTGAGTCATTTGCGCAGCTACCTTAAGACATTCTCGACTGCCACATAATGCAGAGCAGCTTCTTTGACAATTCATCCCCTGTTTAGTCTACATCAAAATATAACCCAAACCTTAAAGCAGAGAAAAGGTTAATGGAATAGGAGAAAGCAGGCGGTAGGAAGAAAGGAGGTAGCTGAATTTAAGAGGGAGAGACTTTTTTTTTTTTATTTTTCCTTCTGTGGCGAGTTCACACAAAAGGGTCCTTCTGATCCCTGGAGTGCTGAGCACATACCTGCGGGATGAAATCAAAACCCTCTGTGAATTATATTAAATATCCCCTGCCAAACGCTCCACATACTTCCATGGCTATTTCACCAGTTCTAAAAGGCTCCATTAAGATCTGTGCTTAAAAAAAATACTTAACTAGAATCCCATACACCAGCAGCTTCAAAAACTCAGCTCCCTGTTGCCATTTCATCTGTGAACAATTAAAAAAAAAAAAGTGCGAAAAAAAGGATTTGGGGATAAATGGACAAAAGGTCTAAGATGGGCCTTAAGAGAGGATTCACAAAGGTAAGGTATAACTGGTTTGATGGGTTAATACGGCCCTCAAATAACAGAAAAGCAGATCTTTTAGTTGATCACAGGATTGAGAGAAGAGCAAAGGGTTATCAACAATGAGGTGCTATTGAGTCAAAAGAAAGGGATTGCCTCACGAGTTTCCATGAAAATTCCGTAAACACAAATAACACGATATGTCCAAAATAACAAAAGAGAGAAATTCAGGGCTCCCTCCTCCCTTTTCATCCTCTTTTCCTGGTTGAACTCCCCCTCCACTGAATGACAAACTGAAACCCCAAATGGCTAACAGATTCCAGACACCATGTTTCAACTGTCAGAACAGAGACTTCAGGTTCTTTGACAGAGCGTGTGCGGTCACATCCTAACCCTGTACCATCCCCCTAGGCCATCCTGGAGAGTGGGTGCAGCAGCTGGACTGTAGACTTGACCCTGAGCATCATCTTAAGATTGTGTTCTCTCTCTACCTTGAACACGAGTTTCTGGGCTGAACCAAACCACAAGAAATGAACTCGGAGAAGGTAGCAAGGTCAAACTATTGGGGTCTGGTTTGGTTAGCAGTGCTGCAAACTGCACCTAATCCCCACAGGAAAGCCCTCAGCTGGGACTGATTTAAGAGTGCCTGGGCTGTGGAAGGAGAAAGGGGGACTGTTTTATAAAAAAGTCTGGTTCCCTTTTGGGGAATGGGCCTCTCCTCAATCCATCTGATTAAAGGGAGTTTGGCTCAATTACACCCAATGACTGCGCCCTGCTCTCAGGCACGACCCTGGTTGAAAAACACACAGAAATAGATTATGGAGTGCCAACAGGAGTAGTGAGTGCATGCAGCACACCTGAGGGCCTCTCATCCACCTATCCACCACAAGACCTTGTTCTCTCAGCAAACAGTACAATCTGTCAGCAGTGCGTTCCTCCGAGGGTTAGGTTTTGTGCAACCCGTGACTGGGTTGAGAAAACAGTGAGGTCGGCTCTCCAGGGACAGGCTTATATGTCTTTACCAATCGGCAGGCTGGATAGTAGGGGGGCACCTGGTCAAAGCAATCAGTTTTAATCAGCCTCATGCTAGAAGAAAGACAGAGCTTAAGAGGTACGCAAAGGTGAGAAGAGACGGCTGGCTCGCTTATACGCAGGGGAGGCGTCAACCAAAGTGCAGTTTATTAACTTTGAAAGGAGCTGCGTCAAGCTTTGCCAAACCCTATTGTGGTTCCATTGGTTCAAATTGCTCACAGTGCATGTAGCAGACGTTGAGAAACATGAAACTTTTCAAGCGGCAGCTCGAGCTCCAGCCAATCAAATCACATTATGCAAATATTCCGGCATGGGGGCTCACCAATTAAATCATGTTTATGCATTTAAGGCCAAATGGAGCTCTCGAACAAGGCTGTTCACTCTGTTGCTTTAGCAACATTAGCAACTGTCAGTTATGATCTACAAATGTCATATACATGCCTTCATTTGTATGTGTTAAAGTGCTTGAGAGGCAGTAGAACACAGTTTGGAACGGAAGACTTGCAGAGTTTAGGGTTTAATCTCTGAGGTCACCATTTTGTCATACTGAATCATAAGCAAATGGCCCTTGGAGAACTCCCTGTCAGCTTCATAACATGAGTACAAGCTATTATACAGGCACACAACAAGAAGACCTTGCTGTATTAACTCTGTTGAGTGTGGTGAATCTGGGAATCTGCTACTGCTGAAGAGGGGTTGCATGGATAATTATTACTACGTCTCAAGCTGGTTGCAATCCTGTCCGGTTGTAAAGTTCACTGATTGCAACTGGTTTAGAGGCACAATTAAGCTCATTATTATAATTCAGGTTTATAGAGGGAAGCGTATGAAGGAGAGAAGGGAGGAGGAGTGCAGGGATCCATGCTGTTCTCCAATGTCTCCAAGTGCAGCTTGTGTGGAAAAACAGGCCTGCAGTAATAGCTACCTTTACACAGTTAAAACACCCCTCTCCATGCCTCAGTTTCTCAGTCTCCATTTTAACCTCAACCAAAAAATAAACATTTCCCCTCTATTATTCACCATCCAAATTATGTTCCACCCACAACCCCGTTTTACTGGCTCATGCTCCCGGGCCTCTTCATATTGTGACACTCCAAAGAAAACAGCCCTACTGAATGTTGTGGACGAGCACAGCTAACCTGATACGGGCCGGCTTGCTGCTCCAATTACACACCATGTTTGCCACGGCCATTTTAATTAGAACCAGACAAGAAATAGGAACAAGTCCATCTTTATATGTACCTCAGGCCTTAATTGGCGAGGACAAAATACCCCACTGTGAATGTTAAATGTTCAGTTTCCTCTTTCCGTCATGGTTTAATCTATCAAGTGCAGAGAAAAATGCAGACAAGTTCTCTTGTTGATTGTTGCATGCTGTCTTTTTTGTTTTTTTTGTCTGCTTCGTCACACAAAAGAGGCATGCACTGAGCTAAGAACTGATTATCTTCAGAAAACCCACCATGACAACAAACATGAGTTGAGAGCAGTCCAGGACAGACTCTGCACAGTAAGATCTAGCATGACTGGAAGGAGGCCCACATTGATCCCCCAGACACATTAAGAAACACTAATTAAAAACCGATTCAGTTTGACTAAGAAAAGACTCGGCACTGATGAACATGTATAATTTGCTCATTACCCGCAAACAGGCCAGACATTTCAGTAATTGCTGATTGCGGACTATGTCTGTTTTGCCAGCCGTTAAATGAATATGACAGAATAAGACACAGTGAAAACATTTTATCCTCAATTTTACTTCTGAAGGCCTGTTAGTTTTTGAAATTGTTTTGGATGCTTCCCACTGCAGAGATTACCAGACAAGGGCAGAGTCTCGGCCTGTTACTGCCGCTGTAGAGTCCAGAGAGGACTTTGGTCAAAGCTGCAGTTACATTCCGAAAGAGGGTATAATGTGTAAGTGGACCTATTTCAAAAATAAATGTAAAGAATAACACTGATGCCGCTGTACGAGATAGTGGCTTTTAAGAAAAGCTGGTTACAATTATAACATTGTATTACAAATATATACACACATATATACATATGAGGCAATATTGCAGTAAAAAGATGTGAGAAAGGAGAGGGAAAATAAAGAATGGCAGTAAAGGGCAAGGTCTCATCTGCCATTTGATTGTTACCTGTTTTATATCAGCGCTGTTCTGCAAGCATCTGGAGGGGATGTGGCCTTGGGAGTCATTGCTTTCTGACACACCATCCCGGCATATAATAGCATGATTGAAGTGATTTAATATGGGTGCAAACTGCAGATGGGTCAGCACACACCCGAGTAGTTACTGTGCACCCAATACAGAATCACAAGACTTCAAAGTGATGAGGGATATCAAAATAGGGGAAACTTATTCATTCAAAGCTAATGAAATGTATTCAATAACTACAACATGATCTGCTTTTCTGTGGATTCAAAGTGTAGACAGATTTGTATGAAACCAGACAGTGAGCTGAGTAAGAGGACATCAAAGATGCTCCACAGCTTGTCCCCACATGAGCAGGACGTGTCTGCAGAAGGTCTCACACTGTTACACCATCGTCACACCTACAAAACAGTGGCTAGAAGCTCTGAAGTAAACTTAAACACTCCTCTGTCTACAGACATAGGCACCAGGGTGACAAGCTTTCTGATAAAATAAAACACCCAGATCCTGATACTTCAGTGTCTCATGAGGGTTTTTTAATCAATCTAATAAAAAGTTCACAAAAAGCATAACTTTAAAATTTGGCCTCAATGGCATTAGATAAGCTCAATTCCCTTGACCAGTGTGCTGGCGCCAAACAATGGAGTGGATTCCAAAGGGGCACTCAGACAGGCAACTATCTGTCTGTCTGACTGAAATGAAAGAGGAAGTGGAGGAAATGGAGATGAGTGGCGAGCATGGGGGGAAAAGGGAGGAGGGAGAGCGGAGGTTGTTATTTGGGACCCTGCTGTGTCAACTCTTAAATTCATCTCTCTTTCTCTCATACACAAAATACCAAAGGGAAGGAAAAACATTGACTGCGTTCCGAGGACAGACTTAGTTTTCTTTGCTGTAACCAAACAAGGGCACAATCGGTACAGATTCTCAAATACCTGTGCCAAAGACCACAAGTGGAATCTGTGCTACAATAGCTAGAACAAAAGATGCACACACCTCTCACTCTTTTGATTCAGTGATATTCATGTTAATAAATCTACTTGGTTGAAGACTTTTTAATGATTTGGCCCATAGCATAAACCTGTTTATGCTAAAATGGACGAGCTGGATCTGACAAAGCGACCTCACCCCCATCCACTCTATTCTCCCTCTTCCTCCATTCTTTCATTACTCTGCTCTCTGTAGCCCAGCCACACGACCACTCTCCTCCATTCCTTGGCATCGGTGTTTGGAAAAATAAATGCAGCAATGGCAGAAGGTCAGGAGCAGAAATGACAGGCCATGAGCTACAGGGAGAAGTGTCAGGGTGTCCTTCTACTGTTGCCTGACCCCTTCACAGTGGTTCTGGTCAGACAGACACAGAGCACACACATATACAGGCTTTATGTACAGGAGAGAGAGGATATGAGTCTCTGTGTGTGGCTCTGACCCTGGAAATGGCAGAAATGTGGACGGGCAGAGTGAGAACTCTCGGTGGTCCGTCTGTCCCGTCCATACATCATTCCACACACAATCTGCATACCACACCAAGTGTGTCAGAAGATGAACTTTGCTCCGCAACACGAGACTCTGAGACTCTCTCAGGCTCCTGAACAGTTACGGTGGACAGTGGTTGCACACTGATGCTGTACTCACCCACTGGAAGTGCCAAGTGAAGCGGAGCTGACGGAGGAGCTCAGCTTCCTACTGTCCCAGAGCCTCACCTCCCGACTTCGCATCTACACACATAAAAAGCATGAGGCAATGGTGAACATAAAGTGAAATTCATGCAAACAGATAAGAAATAGATCACGCCTGCAAGGGTTAAACGGATAACTTATTGTTTTTAATACTGTTTATACTGGGTTGACAGTCGTAGCACCCACTGACAGGTGCAGTTTTGTTTCATGGGGAAAAACAGGCAAAAAACATTAGACAGTGCTTTGTTATGGTTTTTAGAATAAAACTGTGCAATCATTTAATATTCAGAAGGTGAATAGGTTCTGTTTGGTGAGTTCGAACCCAGTTCAACAGCCCAACTTCCTTTTTCTGAGACTGAAACCAAAGTATATGTCATTAATGTACAGTATGTGCCTTAATCGACCTCATGTAGCTCAAAAAATGGCTAACGACAACCGAATATACTGTATCACGCCACCTTGCGGAGTTTCTCACCATGTCAAAGCTGGTGGTCAGCAAAAGGTCGTCTTTAGTCCACAGGATGCGCGAATCCTTGTTGGTTTGAAGAACTTTGGCACTCTGCGAGACAGACAACACAAACCTTTAACACAGGCGCTAACGAGAGCGTCACAATTAAACAAATAAAACCCGTCTAAGTTGACTTCTGAGTTCATCTTCTTCCCGACGTCACAGTCAATGTCTCTAAGATGAACCCTGCATTTAAAAATAACCTTGAGGTCTTTTTAAAGATAACGACAGGCATGATGAGTGAATGATTTGCAGGGAGAAGAAAAGGACAGACAGGGGGAAAGAGAACAGACAGAACTGTTCTCAGGTGCCACTGACAGATTCTTATGGTTGAACAGAACAGGACTTGTCCCATGAAAGGAGCACTTGTTATTGTTGATGTAGAAGACGGGACGACTTCTGCCCCGGGTGCAGCTTAGATTACCAAACTGCAACAGTGCATCTGTGCATTTGTGTTCATGACACCGAGACCTTGTTGCAGAGTTTCCATGGAGAATATGTGTCAAAACAGCACTGCCAGACTGGCTTTGATAGGTGGTCTTCAAGAACAACTGACACGTGTTGTCAGTGCTAATGGCAAAAAACAACTGTGGGTGTTGAAACACAAGAATGTTTGCAGAGACAAAACGTTAAAAAGAAGTGGGGAAGTAAGTTACTTCATTGGGTATTGTACAAAAGGTACTAAATGCCAGGATGCTGTTAAATCAACCCACAGATGTAATATAGTTATGTAGAGATGCACAAAGCTGGTTCATGGGTTGTCTATCAACTACTGAAAAGTGTGGTTAATAAGTAACTTGGGTTTTAAAAAGACTTAAATATCTGTCAGGTCCTAAACCTGAGCTTTCCATGGAACAGGAGCCAGTAGCCCCTAAGCCCGGAAACATGTGGGCAAATAGGGATGAAAACAGTTTCAGTCCAGTTTGTGAAGGACAATGATGGCACCACACATGTGGGGCCCGAACAGTTCTGACTCAAAATACCACTCCCTCTTATAACATCACTTTCAATACACACCCAGTCTCTGGGTTTTATGGAAAACTGGAGGAATTAGTTCTTTATTTTGAACTAAATGAAATATTTCATCACGTTCCCGTTCTTCCCAAATCTTCAATACTGTACAGCGTTTCCTGCTTGCGCTCCTTGAGAACAATGAATGACACGCACATGTCAGATTTCTGAAGGAGTCGAGCTGACAGAAGAGAGCGACGGACTCGGGCGGTGATGTTTTCAGTGCGTTTGTTTCCCTGATTTCAATGAAGAGGAATTTGAACAGTTCACTCCCTTCCCCATGAGGGAAGTGTATGTTTTGCAAACTTATTTTATTAAGAAAATATGGATATAAGATGCAGACATAAGACGGATTGTACATTTGCTCAGTATTCTGCTCATCAGGAAGATATGTACCCATTTGCTCACAAATCACAACTGTCATGTAAAAGTTAAACATGTAATTCAGTGAGCAATAAAGGAATTAGGAATGAGTCGATCCGTACGTGTGTATGTGGAGTGAGGCCTGGTTTTCTCAACATTGTTAATACACAAATATGAGAGTAGTGCCAATATTCTCATCTAAGGTTCAGGGAAGGAGACAAAAAGCAAAAAAAAGACCTTCTACATCGTTCAGATATCTGTGATGAAAATATGTCAATGAATTAAACGTTGTGTATATTGCACATTTTAAACAAATCAAATGCCGTTTAAAGTGCTTTACCGGCGGCTGACAAAACTATTAAATAAATATGAGTTTGACATTGACATTTTGAGTTTGATAGAACATACAACAATAAAGAAAGGTCAAATATATTCCCAAATAAAAGTATTGATAGTGACAGCAAAAAATAAATGATAAAACACTGAATAAAGGCCAGACTAAAAAGGTGGATTCCTAATTTACCTATTAAAATATCAACATTTTCAGCTCCCCCTGAGGTATGAATCTTATTTGCTCGAGGCTGGAAACACATGTAGTCATCCTTTCTTAGGCCAAAACTCTGGTGCTGGAAACATTCCTGTCAGTGAAGCAAGAATGAACTATAAAATTGTCAGCATTCAGTAGAATGGATGGATGCTTAGCGGCCACACAGGTGGTTCAAACTAAATTTGTACTTCTCGCTATCGGTAAAATATGGGCAAAATATGACATTTCTATATATAGTATTTTGAGAATGAGAAGAGCACTGGAACATCAGATCACAGTGCACTCCTGCACCTCCCTCAGTGATGATCCATCCCATACCAGTGTTTGGCTTCATCCCCTAAGATGGATTAACAAACACTCCGCTGACCTGACTCTCAAATATGTCTCTTAAGTTACACTACCAAAACACAGAGCAAGTTGATAAGACCTGGGTTGGATAAACACCTATGTCGTAATTTTTCAGCCTGCAGTCGGCTGGTTTGCCTCGTGCAGGTACCTGAACTCAGAGATTCCTTGATAAGTCCATGCAAGTCAAGTCTGTTGAAAAATAGCTTAGATGTACAGCAGAGATCCAGAGTAAACGGAAACCTCCAAAACAGCAATAGATACGAAAAGAGCTGGGGGAATGAGAGAAAGAAAGGCTGATGCCATAAACAGACATGGAGACAATTCATTGCCACTGAGATGTGCATCACAAGCACCACTGCCTGATTTCCTTCCAGGGGCAAGTCAGCGCAGGACTGGCACGCTGACCAAACTAGGAACACACTCAGCACACACTATTTTAATCGGCGCGGGGTGTGTGTTCAAAACTGCTGCTGCATTTACGCGCAACATGTGGAGTCTTATTTGTCGTCCTTGTTTACAGCAGAAGAGTCCGAATGTGTGCACGTTAAATGTAAAAGTACGCAGCGTCTACATCGTGGGTTTTCACCAAAGGTCATTTGCTTCGACACAGAGCCGAAGTATTACAGTATAGAGTATAACATGATCACCATGTTTCTCAAGAAAATGTACTCATGATGACAGGTTAGATGTTAAATTGGAGGGGTAGGTACATGTTGGGGATGGGAATCGGTATCAGTCCAACACTGGTCACAATCACTGGATCTGATATCCGACAGATAAAAATACAAAATCCGATCAAAAATCCTATATTTCTTATGATTCACTCACTATGCACAGACTGTAAAAATGTAAATAAAAATCAACAAAAGCATTTGAGCTTATTTCTTCTTTTTGGGAGAACTGTGTCTTTGAAATGACTCGGCACAAATGTGTTGTTAACAGCTTCGTAGTTCATAAACGGTCGCGTTTGTGCTATCGGTATCTGTATCGGACACAAAAAAAGTGGCATCGTCCCATCTCTACACATGATGAGCTCCCTGATGAATGATGTTCACTTAGCACCTCATTAGCAGTTTGAATCCTTCTGAATGCAAATCACGGTTTCATGATTCGCGTGTTTCCATTCAAGGGTGAACGAGAGCATTTCCTCCAGATGAAGAATCTGGAAAATATTGCAAAGTTTTCTCTATATTACAAGTACAAACTACAGAGAAAAACAGTCCTCCCTCAAATATGGGGGAGTATGACAGAGACTTGAGCAATATGGACAGAAATACACTAATTTCTGAAGAATTGTAGCATCAGTTATAAGATTGGTCAATTGGTCTTTCACGCCTGGACCAAAAGACAAATTTGTCCTCGAGGAGATTAATAAAAAAGAACACTAAAAACGCAGGCGATCACCTTTGTGTGAACTCTCTCTCTCTCTCTGAAGCAGACAGGCTCACTTTTGCCATTACAGCATTCCTCAAACCTTCAGTGTGCTGCAAGAGGCAGCCAGCTCCATGGCTGAAAGGCAAGCAAACCGGCCTGACATCTCTCCCGGCAGACGGCTATACATGCTCCATAGATCGCACCGCCATGATGTCATAACACATCCGGACCTCGAGGCACGTGCAGCCCCGAGCCGTTTAACAAAGATGTCATCGAGGCTGGCGCAATGGAAGTGCTTTGTGCCGGGTGTCCACTCACTCTTTCCCAATAAACAGTAACAGTCTGTTTAAGGAAGCGTAACACAGCCATCAGGGAGCTACACAAAACTACTAACAGCCCAGGGCAGCCAGAGGACACAACATCTGGACCTTGTGTGTGTATATATGAATGTTGCCAAACAGTATGTCTCCTCCACAGTCATAAATATAACTCAAATCCCATTCACCTCGAGCCCCCACCACCACCCCACAGCTGAACCTTACCGACGTGCTACAAATCGATCATGACACAGAAAAACAGGAAGAAAAGGAGTGGGGGTGGAGGACAGCACAAAAAGATGAAGAAGACAAATGTTCTCTGGAGCAGCTGAATAAAATATCCAGCCTGATGATATTAACACAGAAAGAATGTGAAAAGACAAAACAATAAAAAAAAGGTTATGACCTGACAAAATATGCACAGGAGGTGTAAAAAAAAACAAAAAAACGATAAAAGGAGGTACAGGAAATGACATCACATCTGGGGAAAGAACATTACCACAGATGTGTGCATCAAGACGTAAAGAAATATCTTTCAGACTATTAAATGGTGAAGGTAACGGACCACTGTTGATGCAAAAGAAAGCGCTTAAGCAGAAGAAGGGGAGAAAGCCAAAAAAAGAAATTTGCTGACAGTGATGTAGACACAGAAAAAGTGCCAGTCAGCAGTCAGGACAATTCTGATTTTATAGCTCTATTAAATTAACTCCCAATACAAACACAAAAAAAAAAAGGATCACTCCGTCTCTTTCCATCCTTCTTCTCCCTCCTCAGCTGCTTACCTCGTGCGCTTCCACAGACGGAGCGCACATCTGTGTCACTCGCAGAGAATGTTGATTCACCCACCGGGGCAGCTATCAGGTGTCTGTGTGCACATATGGGAACTATGACAGTCTCTGTCTCTCTGTCTCTCTCTCTCTGTCCGACTCTCTATTCCACCGCTCTGCGCATCAGCTCAATGGTGTTGTAAGTGTTTAATAATGAGCGTCAGTGGTGCAGGAATGAACGCAGTGTGCTGGAAGAGCAAGTGCATGCGTATTCCTACTTTCACCCAGTCTCATAATACATTTAGTTACAATTGAATAGCACGTGACTCAATGAAATACTTGTGCTATGAAGTGGTCAGACGACTCTCTGCCTTCCATATAAAGACAAAACAAACAAACCAAAAGTAGTTGGACAAAGCCTTTTTTTTTTTTGTTCCTGCCTTTTTCCCAGTATTTATGCAGAGCCAAATTAAACAGTCCCTCATGGTATTTTGTATTTATTATACAAATATTAGAGTGGCATTGATCTTTGCATGTTAGAGAGAGAATATACTTTTAAAAGTAATGATTACTTCCACTGTGTTTTCCTTTTCATGCCTAATTGTAAACAACTACATATGTTTGCTGGTCTTCTCTGGTTGAGTCACTACTCTCCTCAACCTGCTCCTCATTTTCTCTTCTCCATACATCTTTCCACTCTCCTCACAGAATCGCACCCCCCCCCTTCATTTCCGCTCCTCTAATCAATATCTGTTGATTGTGTGGCTTTCATCACCCCCTGTAACAGATTCCCTCTGAGTCTTTTCATCTACAATTAATCAGTCTTTGCAGCAATTACATGGTTTTCTCCATCCTGCTCTGTCTTCATGGTCCATTTAAGGTCTGTTTCTGAGTCAAGGATCACGATCTTGAACACAGCTCTGGCTTTACAGAAGCAGGCGGGCGTCTAGACGTAGGACAGAAAGGTGGAAAGCTAGCCGCTTTATTCGTTCATTTCCCCTGCTCCCTATAGCACGTTTTTCATGAATTGGAACATCTAACATTTCACTCATCTCCTCAAAAAGTCCAGAAGCCACAAGCCGTTCTCGTATTTTCCAAACTTCCCCCTTTCTCTGTTCTCCTCGTTCCTGGAAATAAAAAAAAATGAATGTGCAAGGTCAGGAGCTGGGCAGGAAGTGTAATCTGAGGGAATGACAACATGAAGTAAAACCCTTAGGTGCAGCTGTAATAGCAAAAAATCCAAAAGTGATCCATCTGACATCCGAGCCACGAAAAACAACTTGTGAAGTGTCACGTTACGCAGTAAAATGTATACTTCAAATTTTCAATACAAATTCGACCGATTCACCTCATAATTTGTGACTGCCCTCATCCTCTTTCACTGTCGCCTTGCCTGTCGTCATTCTCCCCACATCTCATTTCCTCCGTGTCAGTAAATGAGAATCAAAAGAAAAGCCGTGATGAAAGCCTATGAGACAATGAGACAGGGCTCTGCAGACACCAGGCAAGCAAGGGGGAAACTGGATTTATCCCAAGTTAAATATAGTGTCAAAGTAGAATGAGATATCCAGACTTTTCTTGCACCCGCTGTCTAGCTATTCTTCTTTTCTTATCCTATATTCCTGATCGGAACTGGGGTCGAGATGGAACACAGAGAACGAAAACAAACGGTGAGATGAACAGTTGAAATACAATCTTAAATGAATCAGGAAGAGATTTCTTTTTCAATTTCATCCAACACTCACACATCATGTAAGCTATATTTTCTATATCGTGAACTCGGAAGGAGTTGCAGTTTTACTATCATTATAAACATTATAAACAATATTTGTTTTAGAAGATTGTTATGTTTGTTTGGACAATAAAGTGTCGACAGGCACTCGATGTTGAGAGAAACTTTGGATTCAGTATCAATAAGTGATTAAGATTTTTTCTTTTTGCTCAGTCGACAAAACAAAAGGACATTTCTCATTTTACAGGCGCAGTTTATAGACAATATTATCATGGTAACTGCAGAAATCTGCCTTATAAAACAATTTTGTGAGAAACAAATACTTTTTTGCATCACTGATCAAATCCATATTTTTCCTTTATATTAATATTTCACTTTATATTATACATATATATATATATATATATATATACATATATACATACATATATTTGAATTATCAATTACAAAAACGGGGATATTAAAGGATTGTGTGTTTTTGCCGTGGACATGATTTAACAGGCAAGATGGTGGTATTTTAGGATGTTATTAGGACAGTTTGGAAGTCCTGCAGGCGAGCCACATCTGAGGAAACAGAGAAATGTATATGTATAAATATCCTATTGACCCGGAAATTATTTTGGTGCACAATCAGTGATTAAAGCTCAGAAAACTCCCAAATCCCCTCCATAAAAAAGGAGTATTTCCTTTCTTTCTTAAAGAACTAATAATAAAAACAACAGCTGAAACATGCAAATTAATCTTTTTTTTTTTTGTAAATGCCTCCAGTGAGTAAAAACTTTTTTATAAACGATTTCTCTGAATCAATATTTACACATTTCTGGGTGACAGTAAAGAGAGAAGAGAACTGGCCCCAGCTTCTGTGGTCCATGGAGACTTTGTGATAGACTGCCGCTGACTGCCTACCACAAACGCATCACCCTGTGTTTTAAGAGGGCAGGAAAAAATACTGGTCCCAGAAATGATTCTACCCGATGGAAAAATAAATCAAGTGGAAGGGGGGTGGGGTTATAAATGAGATAAATTCCCCTCGGAAACGCAGACCGCGGACGTTTAAAGCAAGAAAATCCAGGAAAACTGGGGTAAAGAGAGCTGCAGACCATTGAGTGTAAGAATTGTGGTGTGTCTATGAAAAATACATAACTTCAGATAAGGAAATGAATGTTGTATGAAGCACTGTAGTGCTCTCTCGTTCTTCTGTAAGAGCCGACACTGTGCTTCCATACCTCTGCTGCTCACGCTCATTTGTTTGTTGCAGCTTCTGTCGTGTTTTCAAAGTCATGTAATAGATCTTGTGATTTGGTGGTTTAATAATCCAGCATGTGTATTTGTATAAAAAAAAAGCATTAACCAACCTAACCCAGAGCAGGTTTCTTTTTTTTAATCCATTTACTAAACAGATGAAGAGCTTAAGATCTATTGCATTTAATTATGCCATAAGCTTAAGTATATGTACACTCATTTATTGAAAGCAGATACATTTTCAGACTCACAAAGCACCTAAAACAAAATAGGCCGAACTAAATTAGGAGCACATGTGAATCATCCCTTAATCGTATGACGATTGTGCAATTTTATTAGTGAAGTCGTGAATAATACACTTAAGGACGTCATAAAATGTTTTCCGACAAGTCCTCGTTAGTGTTTTCTGAAAACTTGGTTTCGGCGTGCCATGCAGTAACATTAAAAGACCTGCATTTGTGATTTTTGGTCAAGGGTAGAGGCACAAATCAGTTTAACTGCCGTGCTAAGTGCAACGGAGCACTTCAGTGGGAGAAAGGCTGTGATTATTGAGCCACAGTGCTAATTGTGCCATGCGGCCACAGTCAAGGGATCCAATCGGCCAAAACCGTGCAGGAGTGGGCCGCGATCAACCCTCGTAACGGCCTGGGGGACGAAAGATTGGACTAAATTGCAACAGACTTAGGGGCACTGGAACCTGGCTGCTCAGTGCACCCCACTGTGAAAACTACACAGAGACTGGCCTGAGATCAGAGTGCCATACAGAAGTAGTCAGATGATGGACAGGAACAAATCGGCATTTCAGTCCAGGCACTAGAGAGCTTTAAAAGGGCTTTACTTTATACCTCTAAGGTTTTTAATGGTTTATGTGGTTGGTGAGTAATGACTTTTCTCAGGTGCGGGGGAAAAGTTCAATCTCAATATACCGTGATGTTTTCTGAGATGATTTCAAAACTCTTTTCACCTCCCAGGATTCAAAATATCTCTGCAAGCTTGATGAACAGAAACAGCAAAAAAAAATAGCCGTTGCCAATTTACCCCACAATGTAGTTAAAGTTGTGTTCATCAGTGTTTTCTGCAATCCAGGGCTTTAAAAAGACTTTTATTTCGGTTTAATTTGAAGGCTTTCACCTTGTGTTCTGGGTGATCAAGCTGCAAAACACTTTATTTTCTACTTAGTGACTTACAGTTGCCGTACTGACATGTGATGAGCATTGAGTTTGGAAATATGTGGGTTCACGTCTCAAGAAATGTATTATTCAATTTGGACTTGCGGAGGAAAAAAAAAAGAATATCGCAATTAGATACAAAATCTGCACCCACGTATCGAAATCAATGACAAAAACCGTATCGTCCCTGCATTACGAGATTCAGTCAGCGGCTTGGTCCTGGAAATCCAAGGATCCATGGAGCAGCACAAGACCCGAGTTGATGACAGCAAGAACTCTGTTACCCAGGACTGATGAGAATCTGCACACCAGACATGCTCCGCGTTAAATAAGAGACAATTCTTTGGAGGGTTTCATATTAGACACAGCAGGGGGAATGTAACACTCAATCTGTTGGAGACACAATGAAGACGCTCAGTCCCCACGGCCTGACACAGCCCCTCAGTGCCTGTTGTCTTTCACAGCTCTTTCATAACTGGCAGTGGATACAGTTGGCTGACTTTACTCCCTCCTTAAAACCACATCATACAGGCTTCACATCTTCAAAGTACCCCCACACAGGCACGGTGGGATGTGCTCGTGAGGCACATGTGTGCGAGGCATGATGTGGTTGATGTCATTTTGTGTGTAATCACGGCATCATCCACACTGTGTAAATACTGGAGGTCATTCCTTTGTTTTTCTCCTTTTACCAGTTGTTTGCCGTAGTCAACGTGTGAAAGTGTGAACTTTTTGTGACGTCAGACACACGTGTGAAATGATCCTTGTTAAAGAATTAGGGTTTGATGTGGATTTAGTTACAGTGGTAAGGGTTTGTCCATTGTGGCAAAAACATGCAATAAGATAACTCCACTGCTTAACGTGCTCACTTATCCTGAGACATCCACTCACCAGCCACTTCTTTGGCCCTTTAACACCGAGCGTATCGCAGACGGCACGTTTGCGCCAGCGTACATTGCATTACTGTAATTACGCAAAGCGGTTTGTGCAATCGGTAAAATTCCAAAGGTTCCTGAAAGCTGAGAAGTTGCAAGTCAAAGCCAACATGTGGTTATTACGGTCATTTCACTCGAACTGTTGCAGGAAGCCGGCGCATCAGCGTCTTTGTCGTCAGAGAGGAAAGAGTTGGAAAAACGCCTGTACATAGTTGCCATTTTTTTGGCCTGTTTTTGGGACACTGAGAGAAAGACTCAAACAAATGCTATTTCAAATATGTTTTACACTGTTCGAATCTCAACTTTGACACGCACAACCTGGTGTTTGTGTACAACTACAGTGTCTCTTTGTTTTTCTTCATTTTAAATTGTTAACACACTATTTTAACATACAGTAAACTGTAAATAACTGCCAGATACTGAAAGTTATTCTGGAAAAAGGGGCAAAAGCACTTTCTCATTTTCTGGCCCTTTTATGGTTAAAATAAGCAAAAACACGCCCAGACGGACATTTTGAGGCTAAGGTGTCAAAGGGTTAGGTATTATGTGAACTTAATACCTAAGTTACTGTATATTTTGTGTGTATTTTAACTTAAACCACTTTTCTTCCACATTCTGTTGGTCAGTTTGAACTTGTGCAGTCCATCTTGACCCTGTCTACATGCCTAAATATATGTAGTTGCCACTATAAATAGCTGATTACATAATTTCATTAACAAGCAGTTCAACCAGTGTCGCTTATAAAGTGGCAGGTGGATATTTTGCACACGATGTAAGATTTCTATGCTGCCCTGACACACTGCACGTGCAGCAGCAGAGTATGGCGCAACCGAACAACATCTTCACTATGCAAACAGATAGCTCGATCCCCTTCTGCAGTCTCACGCCACTCAGTCACACCTCTGCCACATAACAGCTGCAGGCTTCTATTCACCTCTTGCATAAAACCACAAATTGGAGCAGAACCTGTTGCCTTTTAAAAAGTTCAATTAGTAAAAGATGAGCTACGCTGGCTTTTGTTGGCGAAGGACATGATGGTATTTATAAGACACGTGTGAGCCAGATTTCAGGGGGGCCCCACATATGCTCATCTGTTTCCCCCCGTTAGTAACTCATTATTATGTCGTCGAGCACTGCTCATTTTCTTTTGACTCGGAAAAGAAAAACATTGAACACCAATGCAGGTATGCACACCTGTGTCCCATTAACCTGTGGTAGAAGCAGCAGCTGCGATGGGGTACGGTGCACTTCTCTAAAATAAACCCTGGCAGACACAATGGGGGAATTGTTTTCAGTTTGCCGTTGAAATTGAATGTGCATTAAAACACATATTGTGTTTTCTTTGGGGGGGTTCATAAAAAAGATTGAATCACAACTGTGGATAAGTTCCGATCATGACCGACCAACGTTTGTCAGATAATTTTAGGAATGGGCATTATTTATTTTAAAAGACCAATCACATATTAAACTATTCACTCACTATATTCTCACGATATTCATCAGGCACAAAGACTTTAGGGGTGGGTCAAAATATTCATTTGGTGATATATCGTTGTCCCTGCGATACAGTAATAGATACTCCAGGGCAAATATCCACACTTTAATTAAGCCCTACTTGATCTCTTTGGTCTCCTCATGGTGGCGCTGCTCAAATGAATGAGGGAAACTTGTTGCAGAAGCTACCTGGCTGAAGAAGAGGGAGTTTACAGCGGGATAATGGCGGAGAAAGCTTCGTTAAGCGATGCCCCATCCACGTTCAATACATGGACTTTATGCACTTTGTTTTCTCTGTTGTGAATAAACAGAGAAATCCTGCATGTTTAACTTTTCGCGGACGTTTTGCTTTCTTCAGTTATCTTTCATATCTTTCTACAGATATCGCGATGTATGGCTAATACGATTATCAAAGAATCGTTGCAAAATCGCGATGTTGGCGTCATAGACCATGTATCGCGCATCGTATCATAAAATAAATTCGGCCTTTATCGGTCCTGCAGGGGGAAATTCCTTCACTGCATTTGACCCAGAAACCTTCCTAGAATTAGGAGCAGCGGGCAGCCACTGAGCAGTACCCGGGGAGCAATGAGGGTTGGGTACCTTGCTCTTTATTTGACCTTTTGGGGACTCAAACTGGCAACCCTCAGGTTACAAGCCAAGTTCCCATTCCACTTTTCCACGGGCTGTGGTTCCCAACCCTACATGACACCTAATTAAGTGTCCAGAGTGGCACCTGGTGTGGCCTTCTGCTGCTGTTGCACATCTGCTTTAAGATTTTATGTTCTGTGCGTTCAGAGAAGGTCTTGGTTGTAATGAGTGCTTATTAGTGGGATTAGTGGGGTGAACAGTTGTGCCAAAATAATTACTGTAACATTTATCCCAACTAAGAAATCTTTAGAGACTTGGACTAAACAGTGAACACTGCAAAATGTGTTTGCTATTCCTCACAACAGCTAAAGTAACGGAAACTGGCTAACAGTCAACATGTCAACAGATGAGCCTACGTATCACGTTAAGTCCCTTTGAACAGAATGCTGTTGGTCTCAGCCGACTCTCTACTCTTGCTTTCGCGACGCTATATGGATGAATATGAAGATTTCATCTGACAATAAAACAGGCCCACTATGCCTCAAAGACAGGAGCGACACAAAATAAACTCCACGGTTGTCATAATACGTCTATTACATTTTATTACACGCACATAGCATAACATCTTCCTTGCGTTCAGCTCATGAGGATGACCCACAGAGGTCTCAGGCACACAGCCCCGACTGTTCAAACAGCGGCTGCTGGCTTCAGCAACTTGGATGCCCCAAAACCACACGCTCAAGACAATAAACCACCCTAATTAATCACTGATAAAATGGCACAAAAAAACAAAACATGCCAATTCACACCTCATTCTGCAGCTCTCACTGCTCTTTTGATTTCTCCCTGATCGTCGGTGATTGGCCAAGTTTTAAGTAAAGACAGAGACGCAGTTTGCTGTTTCAAATAAAATGGATAATCTAATAAATGCAGTGCAGATGCTGTTTACAGCCACAGTGTAGTTCCCGAAGAAGGAAGCGGAGACAAAAAGGACAAACTGAGGTGAAGTCACAAGGAAGTGCTGATGTCAAGGATATGATTCGTTTGTGATTATTGTTGATTGACTTCTTAAATGAATCCCTCCCATGTAAAATCAACAAAATGACAGATTACAATGAAAACTTTAATTTATTGAGTAAAAATTTGTATTTCACTGTTGATTAGCTTCACTTTTCAACTACTAAAAATGTATCAAAATCAAAAATATGTTCAATAACACTGCAGAATTTCACCATACTGCACTTTTGCTGCAAATCAAACCGCAGGGTCTTTCAACTTGGATATTGCACTGGACCATATTGGGAATTTTATTTTTCCATTAAGTGTGCAGCCATATTCTAATCACCAAAATCTGAGAAACTCTGACAGAAACATATGACAGACATCTGAAAAAGAGACTTGTTCCCATGACAGTGAATCTTCACAGGCAGGATGCAGCAAGAGAAAGAGCGCATCATCATCTATTTTTGACTCCAGGTGTCGCCCACATGTGTGGATAGATCCTTAATTAGCTGGAACACGAGGCTCCCAGAGCACCAAGTTCACTAATGAGGCCTCCATTCACAAACAACACACACATGTGCAAAGAGCTCAGTCTCTGCCAGCTGGCACCTCCTCTCTCAGCCCATACCACAACACACACACAAACACACACACACACACATGTTGTTACAGGTCACCTTTAAGGATATTCTGTTAACTGCACTAATGACCTGGAAACAAACTGAAATCCTAACTATAGCCACTACTTAACACTAACCCTAACTTTAACTGACTCAAAAAAACAAGCTCCAGGGTGCAAGGCACAAAAATTGAATACACTACCCAAAGATATGTTTATATAAGTGTATAACAGCTTTAAAGACATAATATGTAACATTTCTGCAGTGAGATATTTAAAAACAACAAGACTAATGCTTTTATTTTGTTGAGTCATGCACTTACAACATTTCAAACACTCTTTAAAACCACACAAATATGTATTTCTATTCAAGGTAACAGATTTTTTTATTATTATTTTGGTCACCCCTTAATTACGTCATCAATTTTACCCATCTCTGCTATGAATCTTCATAGTGAGAACTTCATTTAATTGTGTTTATTGACTCATTAATGTTTCATTTTGACCCATTGCCCTTTGCTGCGCGTTCAGCCAGCATGTGCGTCACGCATTTTTAAGTGAAAGCTTGTTACATGAGAGTTTTTCTGGATTGGAGAAGGCAGAGGTGAGCGTGAAAGTCCTCTGGTTGTGATAATATGTAGTCTAATAATAATGATACTACAATAATAACTTTGATTTATAAAGCGCCTTTCACGAAAACCAACATCGCTGTACAAGTAGAAGAAAGACAAATCAGAACAAAAACACTAACAAACAAACAATTAGGTGGCAAAAACCTGCAGCAACAAGTGTCGCTTCAACACTGATTTAAACGACTAGAGATGAGATGCGTGGCGAATAGCCAGAGGAAGTGAGTACCACAGGGTTGGAGCAGCGACACTGAAAGCCCTGTTGCCAAAGTCTAACCATGCAGTGTCACTAATTCTTACCCAAAGATGCCTTTTTTTAATGTCTCCAACTACGCTCGCTGTCCTCTATTGTGAAATGTATCCTCAAAGGTACTAGACTTATGGCCCTTTTCCACTACGGTCCCTAAATACACCAGACTCCTCTGTTAAATATTGAGATTTTGGACATTTCCCTGGTAATTGTTGGAGAGTAACCCACATTTTTAGGATTGTTGAGTAGTTTTAACTGATCTACAGTTTGGCACTGTTCGGCTTGATCTTTGTGTTGGACGTCTCTTCCTGTGACAACAATCTGACCAATCAGTGGCCGGGCAGTCTGGCGACGTCACACATAGTACCTACTCAGTACGCTTGGAACCTCGCAAGAGCAGGTAATAAAAAAGCACCTGGTACCAGGTACTATCTAGTGGAAACGCAAATTAATCGTGCCGAGGCGAATAGAGCCGTCGGAAACACGCCATTAGTCGATAACGGGCAGCAGCACTTCTCATTGTCCTATAAAAAAAACAAACTCTGTACATTAGAAAGGATATTTCAATTTCTAAGCCTTATCCTCTGCATCCTGACCCCTGGACTTTCCCCAATAGTCACAATGGCCAAAATTCTTCCAGCCATTTTTGTCCCTTTGCACCTAGAAATACAAAACATTACCCAAACATTACATTGAGTCAAACCCAAGGCAAGATAATATCTTTATTTACCAAGTAAATGCACACGCATGAGCTAAGTTATAAAAACACCAATGAATCAATCCTAATTGAGACAAACTCTGCCCAGCTCAGAGAATGGAATATCCAGATTTTATGCCACTGTTTTGCTGAGCCGTCTAGGAAGGGGAAAAAAAAATCCTGCTCCCTCATTAAGAAGGACTACTGTCAGCCATGCCAGATTTCCTGAAACTCTAACTAACACTGGCAGCGGGAAGGCCAGTAACACAGGGAGCTGAGAGATGGAGAGAGAGAGAAGAAGCAAAATGGAGAGAGAGGAAAGAGGGGGGAGCACAACATCTGTGCCGAGTTAACCACTGGCTATTACCAGGTCCTGATCCCTTCAATACTCCAACAAAGAAATATACAGGCACAAAGAGAATAAGTGTACAGCGAGAGACAAATGGCAGGAGTGCAGCTTGAGGGAGAGACGGGAGGAGGCACGTGCGCTTAGGTCTGCTTAAAAACAAAACAGACTGGAGAAAATGATCTCATCTGATGTGTTAACACACAGCACTGTATGAATAAATGCATGTTGATGCAGCAGGACTAAGACTTTCAACATCAACCCATGAAGCCCTGATGACAAACAGGTACATTTCCGTCAGCCACGACAAGGTCAACGGCAGGAGGCTTACACAGATTAGTCAAAGGATCAGCCTGCTCATCGGTAGCTTGACCTGGCACAATTAAAAACACACCAGGTCTCTTTTCTTTGTGTTGTTACGTATGATTCCTATAAGGAGTGGCGGACGTGGGTACACCACAGTTTGCTATTTCCTAAGAAAATACAAGCAAGAATCTCCCCCCCATCACTGTGTCTGTGTTTGTAAAGTAAGTTTACATGTTACCGTGTACTGTAGCATTAAAGCCCACATTTAATGCAGTGAAAAGGGGAACATGTTGTGAAAAGAATGCCTCTGTGTGTACACAGGAATAGTTCTACTGTGACGTTGTTTACATTTGAAAAGAGAAATCGATGTTGAGCACACATGTAGCAGTAAAAATCTTCATATGCGGGAAGGGTGCATGGAAGCCTGACCATTAAATCACATTATCCCGAACGGTCTTTTTCCAACGAAAGCTTGATTGGTCTCTATAAAGAAGACTATTTTGTAAAAACACAGAAGTATTCCTTTTTGGTTTTGGGTAAAATAATGCATTTAAATAATGATTTTTGAGCTGTTGAGAAAGGCGTGCAATATATTCTTGGACCTTTTTAGACATTTCACGGTGTTGTGACTGTGGTGATGGCATGAGCTATTCTCCCATCGCCAAACAAGCTGGGAAGTATTATGATGCCATTGTCTGGGGAAGTTTTGTGACAATATGTGAAAAGAAATTAGAAAATACCAAGCATTCTTTCACGACAAGAAAGGAATCTCCACATCTGTATCGACAAACGATGCAAATTTTATGTGAAAATCCTGTGTGCCCTGAGGAACCCCCACGCACAACCTGAGGCTAAAGAATATTAATTCATAATTAAGAATATTTCAAATTTCTTAAACAATAGTATCGTATAATAATATAATTACAAATTTATCTATATACAGTATGTGTGATATATAATATATAATGTTTTCACCTGCTTCATTATAACATTTGAAATAAACCAACCATCACGGATGTCTTTTACAAATAAAAAGTTATCTCATCATAAAAGATGAGATACTAGTCAAATAAAAGTTGAATAAATCTTCATTTACCACATATTCCCAGATACTGAAAATTAAAATAAAAAATAATAAATATGTTAAACTCCATTTAAGAATAAAAACAATACATATTACCATACAACAATATTGCTACCATTTGCTGCACATATTTGTATAGCACGGTTCACAGGCTTCACAATAAAATGAACTTAAATATAAGAACATATACCATCTAATAAAAAACTAAAAGCCTGTTTAAAAAGCTTGGTCTTCAGCTGCTTTAAAAAAAAAATAAAAAAAATAAAAATATCAGCACAATTTGAACAGTGTAATGTAAAAGGTAAGTCATTCCACAGTCCCGGCTGCTACTGCTTGGAATGATAGGTTTAGTTTGCTCGTTCTGTTATCAGGAAGTCACATGATCATAACACTGGAGTGCTCTATGACATCATAAAGCTGTAGGGTTAGAATAATAATACGGACATCGCAAAGGAAAACAGTGACACCTGTACCAAGTACAAGAAAACATATGACTGGCAGTTTGACTCGGCTCATTTCTTATAAAATGGACAGAGAAAAAAAAGAGCAGTATCAACACTTCAGTGACACACACACACACACACACACACACACACACACACACACACACACACACACACACACACACACACACACACACACACACACACACACCACAACACACTCCTCTATTTCATGTCATTAATCTGAAGGTTTCTCCTTCTTGTTGCTCCCTCTGGATTTACATTGGTGATACAAACCAAACTCGGCTGCACCAGTCATTGTGCAGCCTGTCCCCACACACACATATGCACTGCATTGACTTACATTCATTTGGACAACCTAAACAAAGCCGTATCCTTAACCTAACCACAACTCAAATCTTAGCCATAAACTTAACCAGTTCCTCAGAAATTAGATTCGGCTTCATATGGACCAGGTTGTGGTCACCATGAGGACTACTGGTCCTGCCAAGGTCAGTGTTTATGCCAGAAAACACACACACGCACAAGACTCACTGTGAACGTTTCTTCTGTGCCAAATCAGAAACCTAAACATGGACACACAAACAGCCACCCCACACTTCACAAACACACACTTCCCCAGTTATAAGAATTCAAACACACACAAACAGGCATAACAAGATGTACAAAGTTATTATACCTATAATGGGAAATCCATGTATGGACACACACACACACAAACACACACACACCTACCAGGGAGTTCAGTCTAAGTAATTTATGGCAGAATATAAAAGATGGTATGAGCCACCTATAGCAGTGAAACCGCTGTGCTTTTTCTTGGCCCTGCCCAGCGTTCCCTCTTCATATCCAAACCCAATCCAGGCCATGGTCCTCTCTAATTTCACCCAAAGCAGCAGAAGCTCAAGTTGAAAAAGAGGAATCTGGCCCCCAAGTCCAGCAAACTTTTCCTTTTTCCTGTCTCCCTCCTCTTCCACCGACCACAGATCGACAGCTCTATGGCCAGCGCTGGCCCAAAACTATGAGGGGTATTTTCAGCACTGTAATTTGAAGCACACATGGTATACACACACACACAGACACACACTGTACAGAATCACGGACTCAGCAAATACACAGACATTGGGTGATGGATGAAAAGGCACAATGAGACAAGCGAGGGAAAAGGAGACACAAGTGTCAACAAAGGCACGCGTCTCTCCATCCATGAACACCTCGACCCAGTGGGACCAGGTCAGAAAATGTGCCTCTTCTCCTTGTGCACTGTGCCTGAGGAGTCATGCAGCTCAGCACAGGAAAGCAGGGTGGAGGCCTGAAAGAAACTCATCTGAAAACAAGAGGCCAGTGTAGGGATGTTATGGTAAGAAGGGCAGAACCCTGAATGTAAAGGAAAGGAACAAAAAAAAACAAAAAAAACAGCTTTAATGTTGTTTAAAGTAAATTCAGAGGTAACATAGAATGTTTTTATTCATATCTAGATGGTTTTACCGCGTTGTTTTCTTTACACTGTGTGTAATTTATACCTGAATGAAAATCTTTAAAATGTTTTAGTTATCTGAAAAGCTCCGCACTCGAACAAGACAGCTGGTAACAATATGTGTGTTTACTGCAGGTTCAAACACCGGTGTCTCATTTTAAAATCTGAAATACACGATTATCGATACATACATATTAATCTAAAGCGGAATGTTTTATGTATTTTCTCTACATTTTCTGGGGTTTTTTCTTGGATTGTGCAGGACAGACAAAAACAAGCCACGCATTTCAGCCTATTCCTTTTTCGGTTATTGGCACGTTTGCGTTAAATGATCTTGCTTTATGTTTACATTTCATAGGAATGTAACCAAAACAAGATATTCATTCATTCTGAGTCTAAGAATGAGTATTTCACTCAGCCCTCTTTCCCAAACACATCCAGAAACTATGCCGGCCTTTACATAACACGAATGATGCCTTACTTCATTTGCATAATAAACTACTGCTTTAATATTTGCAATGTTAACTACAGCCAATTAGGAATAATCCCCAACCCTTCCATTTTCTGTACCCTACCATTGGGGTACCAGAGTAATGGTACGGTGTGGGTGGAGCTACACCCACGACAGTCAGCTGATTGGGGCGACAGAAAGGCGTCACTCCCTTGCGACCGTGTTTCTTTAGCG
This sequence comes from Solea senegalensis, assembly GCF_019176455.1. NCBI lineage: Eukaryota > Metazoa > Chordata > Actinopteri > Pleuronectiformes > Soleidae > Solea > Solea senegalensis. The sequence goes on from NC_058038.1 coordinate 11,592,711, forward strand.
CCCGCAGTCTATTCTCATACGGAGCTTCGTGTCTTGTTGTGAGCAACAGCCACAAAGCGAGCAGAGACAAAAAAAAAACAGCTTCTCCGTTGAGTTGTTGTCTGTTGTGTCGCGTTCGATGTCGTTGTTCATTGTCGCCACACCTGACAAGCCTGACCGAGGGCTTTACTGTTCCAAACCGTAGAGTACTGTACCAAACCAAACTGTACTGTTTTCCAAAAAAACACAGGTAGCATTTTGAATTTCGGGCCAGTCAACTCTCATGAAAGAAAGAACATAATGTTGAGCCGAACAGCAAAACGAAAATGACAACAAAACAAAACATTTGACATTCGACCCGCCCTTCACTGCTGAGACAGGGAGCAATAAGATGCCACATGTACGAACACACGCTCTCCCCAATTGTGGCAAACTACCTAAATACAACCGTCTGTATGCTTGTGCACATACGTACACACACGCACACTGATTACAGATGCAGTATGTACAGCTCCTCCTGTCCAAGACCTTAATTACCCTGCGCAGTCTTATTTCCCATAAAAATACAGCGAGAGCAGGGCTGTAATTAGGGACTATATTTACCCCACCTGTCTCGAGCAGAACTCAGTTCAGTGCTGGCCACAGGGATGAGACAGCCCCACACGACTACTACGCTGCCATGGGTGGAACCAGGACACCAGTGGACACAGGAGCTGTGTTCGAGCTCCCTGGATGGCCTGTAAGTGAATCCACCTTCCTAACAAATAAAATGAGTCGCCTCGAAAACATGAGTATGCTGTGACAAAACCAACAAACACCAGTTGGAAATTCAAGCAGCGATTGATAACCATGCTTCAGCTTTATGGGTCAGACACTTACACAGCAATACAATGAGACAACTGATCTTAATTAGGGCGAAGATCAATACACTTGTGTCCCACACATTTGAGACTGCACTCACGTTGTAAATCTATAATGTAATGAATAATAAATAAAGCTGATTTTTAAAAGGAACACCTGTCACTAAAACCGCAATTAGATATTCCCCTGAAATTGTTCAGCCCCAGATCTGACCCACAGGGAAGTGTTGATAACTCAGACGTGTAGAGGTGAGCATGAGAATACCTACTGCTTTCTGTGTGCACAACTGAGTGCAACGCGCCAAAATTCCAAACAACAAAGAAGGTCTAAAAATGGAGATAAATGTTCACACATTCAAACAAATCCGAAACCGCTATCTCACATATTACTTATTTTCTTCTTTTAGACGCACTCTCACGTGCTGCTACCTTCATGTCCCTCCCCAAAAAATACTTCCAGAAGAGAGTTGTAGCTTCTCTTGATGAATCCATCTAACTGGACCTCCCAGTGAGATTACAAAACCAAATAGTTTAGACATTGCCTTCCCCTCCTTATTTACCTTCTGGCCACACCAGTCTGTTCCTGGTATCACATCATCATTACAGCACTCACACACAAAATGCAAAGTGGCCCCGACATCAGATACAAACGACGCGGAGTCTCCGTAACGCCACTGACGCAGAGTGAAATGTTGTGTTTTATGGTGTTGTAGAACATTGCCTTGTGGTTCCGTGTAGAAATTAAAGCTTCACATAGTGAATACTTATGCATCCAAATTACTGCCCTCGTGTTTGAGTGTGTTCAAAATTCATCACCAGCACCCAGTAAACCCTCGTTCAGCAGATGGAGTGTTAATAGGAGTGGCGTGCTCTCATGTTCTCCAGAGAGAGAGAGAGACTCACACATCTAAAAACTTTCAGGGCGAGGCTCTGCCCACTACAAACTGAAGACTCCCTCAGCAAGACCTACTGTATCTGAGAATGACAGGAGAGGAGAAGGAGAAATCAAAGGAGCACAAAGCCAAAACGAAAAAGAGCGAACCCTCTAATAACTTTGATCTGGGTTCAATCTCTTCTTTGGTTTGAGATGGTGAAACCATGTGCGGAGTGCAGAGGAGGCCAGTGTGCTGACTCAGTGCTTCTGCACTCCCCACTCTTCCTCTCCATACAAAAACGAGACAGGAGGATTAATGAGAAAGTGGTAGAGAAAGAGATAAAACAAAAACAACACAGAGCGCTGGGAGACTTCACTTCACTGGACAGTCTCCTGGTGTCCTGGTGAACCAGAAGCCCTCATTTCACAAGACAGTTATAACTGGAATAATCATGATTCAGATAATTGGCTTTAATACTACTAGAAATAAGGGCCACACGGTGGTATAGTGGTTAGCACTCTCGTCTTGCAGCGAGAAGACCCGGGTTCGAGCCCCGGTTGGAACAAGGGCCTTTCTGCATGGAGTTTGCATGTTCTCCCCGTGTGTGCGTGGGTTCTCTCCGGGTTCTCCGGCTTCCTCCCACAGTCCAAAAACATGCAATGTGGGGATTAGGTAAATTGGACACTCTAAATTGACCGTTGGAGTGAGTGTGAGAGTGAATGGTTGTTTGTCTCTAGTTGTGTGTGGCCCTGCGATGGACTGGCGAACTGTCCAGGGTGTACCCCGCCTATCGCCCGATGTAGCTGAGATTGGCACAGCACACCCCGCGACCCTCTGGTGGAGGATAAATTGGTTAGATGATGACTGACTGACTACTAGAAATAAAACACTGTACAATACAAGTCAATGTTCTGCAGTGAACACAATGCTATTAATTGATTATGAAATGATCGTAGTTTGTGATTTTTTTTATCATTAAGCTGAAACTAGTATTAACAATACTTCTATATTAGTGTTGGACAGTTTAATCGAGAACAATGCATCATATTTTAGATATGTGTGTAATAATTGTGTGTTTTCTTTTGTAAAAGTAAAGTTTTTAACATCAGCTCCCAAATACATGAGATGTAGTAGAATGTACACACACTTTCCTCTGAGACACAAACTGAAATACTAAAATATAAGCTAATATAATATAATATAATATAAGTGTAGGAGACAGTACCTGAGAGTGTGCATGTCCAAAAAGTAACACGGTCTCAAGGTGTAGCTCAGCTGTAGATTGTAGCAGGGCTTTATTTAAGGGAAGACTCATACTAATGGCACTTAATTCATATTCTCAATGTTTGTTATGACTGGTCACATTTTGATATGATGCCTTGCTTTGATCCACTTAGGTTTGCTGTGTCCTCTCTGCCGTGAGGACTACGGCACACGCGCACACGTCTGGTTTCCATGACTTCAGAGGATATTACATTGATTTACGTTCATTTCCTGGAGAGTCACTCTAACCTTAACCATGACTACTACTGGCCTAACCCTAACCCTAACACTAACCATACAACATGACTTCATCTTCAAATGTAATAATAACTCACATTTTAGTTACAGTTTATCCTGCACATTGCTGTCAGGAATATTATTTCTTTTACTGAAAGTATCTCTGTTATCTAGGTGTAGTAAAATTAAAAAGATCTGTTTCAGATCGGGGGCCAAAAAAACAGTTCCGGACATTACTATACAGTATACATCGAGTTGTGTTGCCCTCCAGGTGATTCTTAGGGCTAATATTTAATCAGCTGAAGAGCTGTATTGCTTTCACTGTTTTTACAAATGAGGGAGGCAGAGACAGAGGCAGGCTGAGCGAGCATCTCTGTAATTAAAGCACCCTGGGAGGTCCGTGACTGACATGCGTGAGAGTATCTGCTGCCGTTCTGATCAGTTCCTCACCACTCACACTTCATCCTCAACTCCCCTCAAACTCATAGATGCTGGACGTGACCCAGGCCTTTTGCCTCAGTTCTGGTTGGCAGTGGTGGAAGATTTCCAAAAGGGGGGGAAAAAAAAAATAGAAAACAAAAAGAGCAAGTAGTGGTGCGAGTGGAGAGGTTCATGGTCACACTAGTTAAGTGCGGGGTGGGTACCCGTGGGAAGGGAAGAGCAGCGACTGCATCCATAAATCAACAGTAGATGGATCACAGAGAGTGAGTAGTGAGCCGTCTGTGTTAACGTCAACATGATTATAATTATATGTAGTGCGGGAAAATAATCGACGCACACTAAATGACAGTAAAGTGACAGGAACCAAACCTACATTTACCATCTACATTCTCGTACTATCTGGGTAAAATAAAATAGATATATAAATCAAAGGCCTTACCTGAACAGGTGTCAGCTGAGCTCTGGGATCAAACACTCGCAACATCTTGTCCTACAGAGTCAAAGAGAGAGAACACACATCACTGAAAAGAGAAATAAAAAAAAAATCTGGAAACTATTCACGTTATGAGTTACGATACGATACAGTGTTATAAATCAGATTAACATTGTCTGAACTTGAGAACCTTTCGTTTTAAATCACGTCTATGGTGGTTACAACTTGGATCTTTCGCATCCTCAGTGCAGGGACAGTAAGTGCAGTCAAAAGAATAATAACATGTGAGGGCTGTGAGGCAGTCCTGTGGCTGACAGCAAGAAGTACGAGCATGATGTTCAGAGGAAGTCCAAGTGTAAATGCAATGTCAAGATTCAAATTTCTCGTAAATAAAAGTCAGCTCAGTCGGCTGCGATTCGCAGAACGTGAAGTGATCAAAATATCACAGTATCTCCACCCCTGCGTGATTCAGACAACGAACAACACGAGTTCTCGGAAGTCTCCTTATTTATCAGTGAGATCTCTTTAATACATTGTGACCTCTGCGCTGCCTTGTGTGCCTTGACTCCCAGTCAGCCCGAGCGCACATTCGGCATCAATCACGGCAGCCAATCAGAGAGGTCTCTCCGTGATTGAAAGGAAATGGAACCTAATGGGATCAGGCTGTGACCGGGACATGCGTGTCTGCAGCCGTGTCACTCAATACCGCTGTGTGACTGTGATCACAGCGGCAGACCTGACACACGGAGCGGATCACATGTAGTAAGTGAAGGGGCCTAAACCAAACCACGCTCACGCTTAACGAATATAAGTCAAAGGGAATCAGGAGGCCGACAGTGACACACTCACACAAAGGGGCACTGTGCAACACTCGGCCGTATACAAGATAAATACAGCGTTTTATTCTATCAGCACAACTCCACAACTAATGTTCTCTCTGATCGGATCTTCTCAGCGATTCAAATGAGTTTGATTTGCTGTTAGCTTGAATAAAAAGCATGGCTTCCATATATGCATATATACAGTATGTATATGTATATATATATATATATATATATATATATATATGTATACATATATATATATATATGTATATATATATATATATATATATATATATATATATTTATATATATATATATATATATATATATATATATATATATATACACACATACATGTAGGTGTTGTATGTGCGTCTGTGTGTTCATGTCTGTGTAAGATCTGGTTTTAGGGTTAGGGTTAAAAGTGGGTTGAGGTGAGGGTTAGGTTAAGAGTTATTGTTAGGCATTTAGTTGTGATGGTTATGGTACAGTAAGGGGCCAGGGAATGCGTTATGTCTATAAGTGTCCTCACTAAGAATTTTGTACAAGAATGTGTGTGTATGTGCGTGCGTGCGTGCGTGCATGCGTGCATGCGTGCGTGTGTGTGTGTGTGCTGCCCACCCACGAATATGATGCCCCAAGGCTTCATCTTCAGGCCTCTGTGACCTGGGCCTAAGCCAATGGCTTAGAGAGCCAGTGTGGGAAAACACACACACACACATAATGCACAGACACACACATTCTTGTACAACATTCTTAGTGAGGACACAGGTTTTCCCCCAACAGATGACCTACACACACACACACACACACACACAAGAGTCCACCTGTTCTGAAAATGCCAAAATCTGGCTAAAACCAACAGGTTCTGGTAAATGTTGATTAATAATATACGGTTAGAATAACTTTAGCAGCTTCATATGCAAACATCATCAGCTTATTTTCCCCAGTCACTGAGTTCCCCGCCCTTCTAAACACTTTACAACTAACAAACACACCCATTTTTACTATATACATATGCAAGTATAAAAATAAGTTCACGCGTTATAGTGACATATGGCTGAGCAAACATACAAATGGAGGACCACTCACATAGAGATGCAAACACACTCTAAGCCTATGACAATAACCCATATAAACAAACACACACAAACACACACACACTACTTCATCTCATAAATGCACAGATGGAGGACCATGAGCACTGTGTGCGTGTGTGTGTGTGTGTGTGTGTGTGTTTGTTGACAGCAGCTGTTTAATCAAAGTGAAGGAGGCTCAGTCTCAAGCTGCCGTTAATGAGTTTTCACTGCTAGTCTGCCGCACACAAACGTTCACATTTATGTAAACACACAGAGGTGGTGGGAATCTTCAGCCAGTGGTGCTCCAGTCGCTCATCAAACACACAGTGCTGCCACCCTCCTGTTCCTAATCTCCCATGGTTACCAGTGTCAAGCCTGTGGCCATCAGATGAAGATAGCAGGACGCCTTCATCTGTGAGCGTATCCCAATATCCAAACCCTGACAAAAAGGGTATGGCCTGTGTGGCCCGGATATACGGTACGATTTTAAATTAAAGGCAGTCTGTGGACCATAAATCGAGCACCACCCCATTTCTAAACAGCTGAGCCCACCGCCCAGGCCTGTCCATCACTAGATAAACAGAGGCTTTCCTCCATCGTTGCTGAACACGACCTGTGGATTTCCCTTCCTTTACGTGAATGGTGCCCTTCTCTCTCCACGTTTTGCCATAAATATACATGGCTCTCGGTCCAAATGAGGCCCGTTATGAGTCCCGCTCTTTGAGGTTGAGGTGGTGGTCTGCCCCTTCATCTTCCCCCCACCCATCGCTGCACTGCGATGTTTACCCAACAGAAGGGACGGAGGATTGGACCCACATGTTGGAAGGTACTATTTGCTTTAATAAGCTGATTGGAGAGATTGAAGGGGGTGTTTGGGTTAAATGACACCAGAGTCCAAAAGGGTAAAAGCGCATGAGGCCCCCGTGCTCTGCTCCTGGCTCACATGTCCCCGCGTTCTGTCAGGCTGGGGTCGCTCCGGTGAGGAGGATGATTATCCCGTCAAAGTTAATGTCAGGGTTTGGATGCTGGGTGTAATGGGTGGAGTAATTTGTTACTGGTCAGGGGAAAGACAAACAGGGGGGGACGGGCCTGACAATCACACCTGTTAAGTACACACATGTGGCAGATTTTATGCCAAAATTGTTTTGATACGAAACATGTTTTGGCCTGAGGCTTCATTTTCACATCAATCAGGCTATGTATGATTTCAGAAAGGTTACATGGACGAAGAAATACAAATAATATGAGCGCAAACAAGAAGAAATGTGGTGGAAGGATGCAAAAATAAACTTGTTCAGCACATTCACTCACACACACACACTTCCTTACTCCTTTAAGGAAGGAAACATTATTATATATTATTAATAAATAAAACAGGAAGAAAGAATGTTAAGGGTGAGGTAAAAGAGGGTAAATGTAAAACACTGAAGACACTGAAGACAAAAAAAAGTTAAATTTTACAAAGATAATCCATGAGGACAGCATTGTAAAGGTAAAAACAAAGCTTGAATAGCTTTCTTAAATTGTTGAGGTGGAGTAGAGTGGACAGAGAAATTCACTGTAGGGCACCAACAGAGTTGAAACTAGGCAAGAAATGAAAATGCCTCTAGCTTTTCCTATTAAAAAAATAGATTTATGAAATAATCTCAACGCTTAAACTCCTTTATTCTCTCCCTTTCTCCTTCTCAGACATAACATATGAGCAACCTTATTGTCCTGATGACACAAATGAAACTGGGAGTAAAAAAGGAATGGCAAAGAAAAAACCCAGGAAGGCTTCTCTACTCTTAGGTTTTCCTTGTAATTATAAACACAACTACTGTACACAACAAAGGAATTTTATTCTCCAGTTCCTGACAGTGAAATTAAAACACTGAACAAGGGACAGTTGAGTTCAAGAGGGTGCACAAGGGAATAGAGTTTTAGGGGTCAGGGTGGATGAAGACAAAACAAAAGCCATGATAGATTTATCCCTCACATGCAGGCGTGTGCCTTTATTATCAGTGCTGTAGAAGCCAAGTTACTACAGTTTCCAATCTCCACAGGCTCTCTATCCAACCTCTGCCAAGATCTTTAACAGCTTTCTATGCTTTTCTATTATGTCTTTTACGTCATAAGGCTTTCTAACTGCATTATTTTTTTCCCCCAGTAAAACACTGGTCACTAAATCCTAATTTCATTTGTGATGTTTGCCCCTCCCATTTTTAGAAACATCACCTCTGCTGACATTTTGGCAAAACACAACAAACCTCATAAAAACAGATAAGAAGCTGCAGGTTTTTGTTAATTGAAAGTACACTGTGCTTTGAGTGGACCACAGGCTACATCTAGTGGCCAGACGCTGCAACTACAAAAACAGGACATTGTAAAGATGGTGAGGGAACGAAATAAAATGCAAATTCTTTTAAGGAATTTCCTGGCCTTTCTGCATGAAGCCTCCATGTGTGTGTTTGTGGGTTTATTGCAGGTTCTCCAGTTTCCCCCCACAGTCAAAAAAAACATGTAGATTAGAGGATTAGGCAAACTGGACACTCTGAATTGACCGTAGGTGTGAGTGTGAAAGTGAATGGTTGTTTGTCTCAATGTGCCCCTGTGGACTGATGGACTGGCAACCTGTCCAGGGTGTACCCCGCCTTTGGCCCCATGTCAGCTGGGATTGGCACCAGCGCCCCCTGCGACCCTCATGTGGAGGATAAAGCGGTAGAAGACGAGTGAGTAAAATAATTCCCTCACCTTGCAGGACGAAGCCAGCAGAGCGCCGTCCCGTTTCCAGCTCAGACTCTGCAGTTGGTCACTGTGCGGCTCCAGAGCTGCAGACACATCATATCAAGATTAGAGATGAGAGTGTGTGGGGGGGGGGACTCCAGACACAAATCTCATGTTGGACACAGACAAAAAAGCATGATAACACAAACCGTGGAGAGTTTTTGACAGGGCAGGAAGGAGATTATTGAAGCCATTATTAATCAAGCTCACAAAGTTTTGAAAAACTAAGGGTGATGTAAACCAAAATAATGGATCATATAATCTTCCTGTTTAAGCACATGAGAGACATTATGAGCATGACACAAAAGATCTTGCAGTGCCACGAGGGAGCACAGCACTCGTTTTTGTTTAGTTTCACCATGACAACAGACGAAAAGAGATGAAAAGTGCACTCGTTAAGGCGGTAACACACGTCACATGATATGACATGATAATGATTAGTAGAAATATATAAATGTAAAAGAATCACTAATGCAAACAGAGAACTTTATCTTGGATATTGTTCATCAACCATGTATGGAATGAGAAATAAGGGTAATACAGTGTGTATGTGTGTGGGGTGTACAGCTCACAAAAGGGTCAGTGAGCAGCCAGCTGTCATGAAATGTGGGGGCAGCAGTGTTTGTGTGGGGGTGGGGGGGTGGGGGTGAGGCCAGAGGATAGTGACAATATCCTGAGGCCAGTCTGGGGAGACTGGGACCAGGACTGCAGACCAAAACATTACCTCTGCTGCTCCGGCAATTAGACAGAGCCACAGGGCTGTAAAACGTAGGCATTGTCAGTCAGACAGTCCCCAACAAACAAACAAACAACAAACAACAAACAACAAACAAACAACAAACAAACAAAAAGGAAATAAAACAAACCACTAACCACTGTAAATACATACCTAGGTTACACATACAGAAAATGCACAGGATAGGACGCAACGAAACTTAAAGACTAACTGACAGATACTGAAATGTTAAATGTAACAGACAGTGCAGGATGTGCAACACAGACTTTGACTCTTCTCTTGTGGTGTGCACGCTATCCTTTGGAACGGTTCACATACACAAACGTGTGCGCATGTGCAGAACTGTAGCTACCTGCTAGAGGCACATCTTGGCGGCCGGTGTCCCAAATCAGAGGAGACTTGGCCGAGCCGACGGCCAGCAATCCCGAGGCAGTGGGGTGGAATTGCACCAGCTCCAGCCTGCCCTGATCTGGCTGCAGGGTCAACTCCGGACTGCTGGGCTGCTCTAGCTCTGGGTCACACAGACGCCACAGCTTCACCTGTACACACACACACACACACAGAGGAAATGAATTAATACAGGGGTCACAGATTCAAAAAGCCGGCCTGGAGGAAGAGGATCAGCGCAAAGGGTAGCTATACTGTCAGGTGACAATGGGTTCCTTTAAGAAAAACATGATTGTTGTAGTACTGTATACTAATACCCAGTGTGGTCCTCTGCTGCTGTAGCTCATCTACGTCTAGTTTCATCATGTTGTGAGTAAATAATAAAGTGGCCAGTGAGTCTCTTAAATCCACTTTAAAAAAAACACACAGAAAGAGTATCCTGGAACAGTCATCACTGCATAGGGATCTACAGTATATCCAGGTTCCGTTTATCCTTCCAGTTGATGAGAGCAGAAGAGGTAAAAACTGTATGACAATCTGTTTGAATCAGCAAAGTATATATTTCACAGATGGGTGCATTCTTTCTGTTTCACTCTAATTTCACTTGCTCATCACCATCCAGCTGGTGAAACAACACACCGCAGACCACTTTGTTCTGCGTGTGACAAATCTCTGAGGTAAACCAAGCTGCTGTGTCGGGAGATGTAAACCAAACTCACACTCAGCAGATTCCAGCGAGCCAGGACACCTGAGCTTTCTCAGGGTCCAAGGTCCCGCCAGGAACAACGGAGCCTGATTTCAGCACACTGAACAAGAAAGAAGGAACAAATGAAAGAGCGAAGAGCTCACCGTTGCATCTGCAGAGCACGTAGCCAGAAGATTCTCATCAAAAGGAGAAAAGTCCATATCAGTCATTAAATCTGGTAGAGGAGGGAGAAAGTGGAAAAATAAAATTACATCTGGGTCACGCCTCTCTAAATTAATATCAATATTATATATAGATATACATACATATATATATATATATATATATATATGTATGTATATATGTATGTATATCTATATATAATATTGATAAAATATATATATATAAAATATATAATATAATGACAAAGGCTTTTTTTTGTTTTTTAAAGACGACGTGTGGTATCTTTGAGGGTTGGAGTGATGAGATTGTGCAGAGGGAAAAAGACATAAAAGAGACAAACACATGTCTGTGACAAAAATAACAGGCTGATTAAGAAAAACTACCAGAATGGCAGGAAATGTGGCTGACTGTCCATTGTCCATCTGAACCAGGTTTGACTGAAGAAAGGCCCAGCATACCTCCACCTGTGGGCACGGGAAACATAAACAGTGACTTTCATGATACAACAGTCACTCACACTCTCAGAGTTTATTTAGTGTGAATTATTCACTTATTGCTACAGTAAATCAAACGGTTGGGTTAAACTTTAATGTCCACAATGCAGAAAATGACCCTTAAACACTCAGACTCCTCTGTTGAATATTGAGATCGTTAAATGTTGGAGATTAGCGCATGTTTCTAGAAGTGTTTTTAACTGATCTACAGTTCGGCATCCTTCTCGCATCCTTCCTTCTGTTTGCAGGAAACAAACTGCTGAATACTCTTTTATAGCCTCACCAGCCTGCTCGCCGTGGAAGGCCACCAGCTTGGAGGTCGCTTTGATGTGGTTTCCCTGGCAGGAAAATGAACCAGCACGGACATTGTTGATCCAGCCCTGGAATTAAAGGCAGAGAGTGCACAAGTAAGAGAGCAAAGCAGATAACAATATGATGACGACCACAGAAAACTGGGATCAACACAATAGAAGGTAAAGAATGTGTGTCCCACCGCAGCGGCGCAGAAGAATGCACAGGTTATCCGTATTTTTAAATCTATTAATGGAAAAAGAGGCAAACTTAACACAAACTTTCGTTAAATTAATAATGCCACCGTCTGCCTCTGACATATGTCCCAATATCAGCGACAGGCAATGAGGTTGAAAACACAAGTTAATTCACCGCTTATCTGTTTTATTATGCTTAAGAACACACACGAGCATGCTGCTCTCAAGTCTAAAGAATTACATAAACAGGAAGGATCTTTTTGAGAGAGCACACACACTCTCAAATGCCCCTGAATGAACTAAGTGTTGAGGAAGAGGAAGGGCTCCCTGTGTTGCACATTACAAAAACTATTAAAAAACTCTTTCATAACATTAACGAGGGCAAGAGCAGCAAGAACACAGCGTGTGTGGACAACATGATCCAACAAATGCTCCTTCTCTACTAAAATAAGGAAGAAAAGACTATCACTTCCTGAATGGATAATATTAATACCAGCTTTGTATTTTAAGACTCGTCATCCCTACGCATTCATTTGAAATTAGATTGAAAAGGCACATGTTCTGGTCTGTTTTTTGTTTTGGTATTTAAGAGTCTGACACCATCTGCTGTGAATCAAAAAAACGATGCAGCCAAAAAACATTATCATAATTAAAAAAATGTTTTATATGGTCAGTTAATATAAATAGAAGGGATAGGCCTAAACAATATGGCCAAAAGGTTATTATTACCATTTTTACACCAGTTCATCTCTATAATTATCATGATTAATGTCAGATTTTTGCCCTTGAGTTAAAGGTAAAGGCCTGGCATGTTAAAATTAGTGACATCTAGTGGTGAGACAGCATAATGTAACAAGCACATTAGAAAGACTTATTCTCAGGCTATGAAATCCAAACTATTTTGATTTTAAATGATTATACACTTAAACAAACATACTTATGGCTTTTGAAGCCAACATGTGCCAATAAACTCCTCCTAAATGTTACACACTGTACCTTTAAAGAAACCTGTTAATTATTGTTTTAAACTTTTTTTTATGGACAGAAAATAACAAACGCATAGATACTCCATAAATCATTGAACACCAGTTACAATACATCTGAAGGTTATTTTATGACATATTTTGTTATTGAATAATTGCCAGTATTGACCCTTTTTATACTGGTATTGAAGGGAAATCATATTCCATTATTGTTGCTATCACAACCTCTTCCTTGCCAGATTTCGCTCCCATACTGAGTTTAACATGACAGCTCCTGTTTCAAGACTGGATTAGCCACATCCACACTCAATTTACTGGTTGTGTAAAATAAAGGGGCTAGATTTACATTCACAGCAGCACAGCTGCTGACCCTACACAGAGATTGGACACATACCAAGACCTTGTCTCTGAACACTGAACATGCCAGACATGTTAGTGCCTCAGTAAAAACAAGGCAGAGGGTTATATAATACACCTGAGCAAGGAGAGCTGCAGGCACTGCAGTTTGACACCATAATAGGTCCAGAAGATGGCAGATCTGTATGCAAGCCACTCCAGTCCAAACAAGACAGCCTCTACGACACATTTACCTTTAAAATGTGTTTATAATTCTGACTCTGACTGAGTATCTGTGCAGAAAAAAGAGCTCAGGACATATAACCAGAAGATGTGCAGTATAATATCATGTAAAACCAGAAAGAAAACTAAGCTAGTTAAACAGTAGACGTAGTAGCCGAATACAACCACATGGCTCCTAGTTTGCAGACTTTAGCTGGTATGAAATGCGAGTGCGCGGATTTGTTCTTGTACTCTGTCAGTGCTGTGCAGCCTTCCAGATGCAGGAAGTCCAACATCCCTTGCAGGCGTTCTGCCCCCAAACACCGCTGAAGTAGCACAGCTAAACATCAATGCTCGCGTTAGCAACCAAAAGTGACACTACTCACATCTTTCTTGGCAATTTTCGGAGTGGTGTTTTTGAATTTGGAGGTATAAAAGCGACTCATGTTGCCCTCTCAGACTGACTCTCGTGCCTTCCGGGTGTCTCTGTCGAGTTGGTTGATAACTCTCTGCTACACGGAGAACAAATCGGGTGGTGACATCCCGCTACAGCTGACAGCTCAGGCTCTGCGAGCGGTGGATGCTCGGTTTGCTCTCCAGAGCTGTGCGATTGGGCGGAGTTCTCCTCTACTAATATTATTATGACTAAGGAATAAACAGTACAACCATGTTTGGGGAGACTGTGGTTGGTACGCAGGGTGATGAAAAGAAAACAAACAAATCATAAATCCCGAACAACGCATTTTATCCAGCGTGATTTGACGGAGCATCATCTTGTACCACACTGAAAATCTTTGTACTGTGTACGGTGACGCCCACCCTGTTCCGGACATGCGCAGTGCGTGCGGAGCTGTAGAGGCGTTTCGCGAAGGAATGATGGCGTCCCCTGCTATCCGCTGCTCTTCACGCTGGATCACAGTCGTCTTGCTCTCTGGACATCACCGGGCCATCGGTGCGGCCGTCTGCGCTGGCAGTGGAGTTGTCCGCGGCATTTGTACAGCAGGTGCAGGGAAACTATGGCCAGGAGGGAGCCTGGTCTACGCCGGAGCAGGGAAAGCGTTGACATTGAGAGGGCTGTCAGGTGAGTGGTGCATTAGCCATATGGCCCCGGCTAGGCTAAGCTAAGTTCATGTTGTCTGTGGTAACGTGTGTATTTAAGTAACGTGGTTGACGACAAGTTCGACCAAGTGAGCGTTAAAGCTGCGAAAATGTAATTAACACGTTTGCTTTCTTCCAGAATGAGATATCACATGTGAGCAGCAGTGCTAACTGTGATTGCAGTGATGAAGTTGACTTTGCTAGGGTCGATACTAGGGGTGGGAGTCACAGGGTACCTCACGATACGCTTATCATACCAATAATAGTCCACGATACAACGATTCTGTGATAATCAATATTCCAAGACACTCATATAGTAATACATCATGATATCCATCTAACTGAAGAAAACAAAACATCCGTGAGAAGTTAAAAATGAGGATTTCTCTATTTATTTACAACATAGAGAACAAAATGATTTAAGTCTATGTATTGAGCGTGGATGGGGCATCTCTTAATGTAGCTTTCTCCACCATTATTCTGCTGTAAACTCCCTCTTCTTCATGGGGATCGAGTAGCAACGACATCGATATTTGCCCTGGTGGATCGATCATCATATTGCACAAGGAAAAGTGACGATATATATCACCAAATCGTTATGGTCACCCACCCCTAGTCCATACGTGTGTTACCTTGTACTCATAACTTTAGTGAGAGTGACCTGACTAGACGGGTATTGCTCAAAAATTGTCCTTAGTTTTGCTACCATCAGAGTCACGATTCCATGATACTTATTATCCTCAGTTTTATTCATTAATGAGCATATCCACTTTTTCATCAGTCAGTGCAAATGTTCAGATTAATAAGAATGTAAGACAGGTCTGATAATATTACTTGTTGAGAACCCAAACAGAGGCAGAATAGTAACATCACCAGCAAAAGTTATGCACTGTAGCTTTAACCTTGCTAACATCTCCAACTCTGCAGATATTGGAGTTTCTAGTAGATTCTTGCTATAAGTGGCTTAACTAAATAATATCTTTTAGGCCCATTCCTAAAAACAAACAAGTATCCCCTGCATCATACAGTTCAACAACTAAGCCATGACACAGTGGCATCTTTGTATAGTCTGTTATTATACGATACTTGTTAGTACCTTCACTACAGACATCTATATGACATGTACTTACCCCGTTTTTATTCAATTTCCAGGTCTCAAATCGCCCCAAGCCGCTTTCACGCTGTCCTTTCACACAAGTGCCCCCGCCAGCAGCAAGCGGGACTTCTACCAGATTCTTGGAGTTCCTCGCACAGCAACTCAGAAAGAGATCAAGAAAGCCTACTACCAGGTCTGTTCCTGCCTGACACAGGTTTATAGTTTGTTTTGGTTCTCAGCTGACGGTGTTTGTTTGTGGTCCCACAGATGGCCAAAAAGTACCACCCTGACACCAACAAAGATGACCCACAAGCCAAGGAAAAGTTTGCTCAGCTGGCTGAAGCCTATGAGGTTTGGCCTCTGTCTTTATTCAAGCATCTTCAGTCTGTTTGGCTTAATCTAAAGCAATCTCATCAGAATGACAGCTGAACTGTTGGAACTGTTTTGTGCTTCTTTCAGGTCCTCGGTGACGAATCAAAGAGGAAGCAGTATGACGTGTATGGCAGCACAACAGGCTTTGATGCTGGTCAGACTGGTGGAGGTCAGCATTATTGGACGGGACAGACCAGCAATGTGGACCCAGAGGAGCTCTACCGCAAGATCTTTGGTGAATTCTCGGGAGGACGTGGGTTTGGAGATTTTAGTGCCATGTTTGATCAGCCGCAGGAGGTTAGTAACAAACTGTTAAATAGGAATAAACAGAACCTGATTCTACGTTGTTCTTTTTTTTCCATTGGTACAAATCCAGAGGTGTGTTTCTGACTTTTTCTAACACAGTACATTATGGAGCTAACGTTCACTCAAGCAGCAAAGGGAGTCAACAAAGAGATGTCCATTAATATAGATGCAGCCTGCCAGCACTGCGATGGTAAAGGGCATGAGCCAGGCACAAAGGTCCAGCACTGCCACCACTGCAACGGGTCTGGCATGGTAAGACCAATGGAGCGCTGCTATTCCTCATCGTGTATACCGCATATTTTGTATGGCTAATCACGCATATACCTCTCTCCCTGTAGGAGACGGTGAATACTGGTCCATTTGTGATGCGTTCCACGTGTCGTCGCTGCGGCGGTAAAGGCACAGTCATTTCCACCCCATGCCGTACCTGCCGTGGGTCAGGACAGACCAAGCAGAGGCAAACTGTCATGGTTCCTGTGCCTGCAGGTCAGTCACACTCAACTGGCTCAACCTCTGCAGTACTTTATATCACCATTATTCAAATGGACTGGAAATTACAAAAGGAAAAGCATTGTATTTTTGCCCCGATAAGCGTGCATCATTTTATTTGTATAACACACCAAATAATGCTGCATTTTAATTTAAAGGTGAAAATCTTTTTTTTTTTTGCTTTTGCTTTAAGGGGTGGATGATGGTCAGTCAGTCAGGATGCCAGTTGGTAAGAAAGAGATCTTCATCACTTTTAAGGTGAGTATTTACATCATCATCACAGTGTAACAACCTCAGACAGGAAATACATAAATATCTATTAGATGCATGTTTACCTCCTAAATAAGACTGCCTTGTATGTCTGTGCTCGGACAAGTAAGAGACATTGACTTGTCTGAGCTCTTGACTTAGATTTACCGACTGCAGACAACCTACAGTGTTATGCTGGTGTTTTGTGACCACGTGTGATGGATTGACGCGTGTTCTGGTTTTGGTGTCCAGGTCCAAAAAAGTCCAGTGTTCAGGAGAGAAGGTGCAGACATCCACTCTGACCTTCTAATCTCTGTGGCTCAAGCAGTTTTGGGTGGCACGGCCAGAGCACAGGGCCTATATGAAACACTCAATTTATCCGTAAGCAGACATTTCAAACATAAAATAACACAATATTAACAGGCAGGTTGATGGTTTTAATTTGACTGACTGATGGTTCTCTCTATCTTCAGATCCCTGCAGGCATCCAGACAGACCAGAGGATCCGACTCGGAGGGAAGGGAATCGCTCGTGTCAGCAGCTATGGCTACGGAGACCACTACGTCCATGTCAAAATAAAAGTACCTAAGTAAGACTCTACAGACAAAAGCTCTTTTACCACTTGGAGAAACAAAAAAAATGACAAAAATGTATTATAGCCTTCATAAAGAAAAACACAAATAATGATGGACATTGTATTCCTGTGCAGGACTCTGACAGATAGACAGAGAGCTCTGCTACTGAGCTACGCTGAGGACGAGGCCGACGTGGAGGGGACAGTTAATGGAGTCACCTCAACCACCACAGGTAAGAAGGGAAACCCTTCACTGCTCCATCCTTATTTCCTTCACTGAGTTGGGGTTTAAATAGTGTAGAGTGATAAGATTTTCCATATCAGTCTTTTATATTGATAATTATCACCATAAAAGACAACAACAATAATATACAGTATATTTCAAAACCCAGTCACTAAATCCTCAATGGGACAAATAATAAATGCAATTGCGTCATAAAAAAGACCTGAATCAAACAATTAAAGCAGTTCCATTAGAATTTAAAGATCAAAATCCTGATTTAAAACAAACAAAAAAAAGCATAACACCATGAATGCATTAAAAGATTTTGAATGGTAAAAATCAGACGGTGAGTCCTGCTAAATGCACTTGTAAGGGATTTAAAGGAGATTATAATGAGCTGGGTGTCCTAACTGGGAAGACCCATGATCATCAGCTGATAAACGTCAATACATTCAATCATTATTTTTAAAGAATGCTGCTTTGAAACTCTACACTAATCTGAGGTATTATATTATACTCACTGTGCTTGTATCTATGAAGAACATAGCATCACAACAATTATCATGGCTGTTTTTATCACTCACTACATTTTATTTAGGGAGAGCTACAGCAATAAGTTGTAAAACTGGCTGGTGTAGTGGCATAAATCTGTCCAGGTGGGGGCAGCAGAGGTAGCCGATGAGTTGAGGGACTTCTCCGTCGTATTTCCTCCTTCATTACAGCCACAAAACGGCTAGGAGTAACTGAGAAGTGATTAATATCTCTATCGTTGTCAGTCTTGCCATCTGGTTTGTGGCTGTCATAAAATCACTGAGGCATGTCCACTCTACCAATTTCCTGTTTTTAGGTTTGAATTTAAAAACAGTCCTATCTTTCTTGTACTTCTTCTGCAAGGTAAAAGATCCTGGAACTGAGAGAATCCATCAGCAGGCAGAGAGGGCGACAGCAAAGTCAGCTACAGCATAAAGAAAGGGACTGAGATTTGAAAAATACAACCTGGTGAATGATGCTGACAAGGGGTGGATCGGCACAGTCGTACTTCAGTGGATGAAGAAGAGGATTAACTGCACCGTGCATCTGCCCAAGTGGATCCCCCGCACACGAGGATAATGCAGCGCTCCACTCACGTCTGTCAAACATCCATGGATGTCATTTTTTTGTTGCAAAGACGAGTTCATTTATAATGTTAGTCTCTGCTATTTGCCATGAGACGAACACAATGGCGGTAACAAAATCCATGTGCGCGAAAATAAATTATTGTAGCGACAAAGACTACAAATGCAGTCAAACATTTTGGGGGGTGGGGTATTAAATGGCTCTCCTTTTTAATGATCTTTGTTTTTCTTTCCTTTGCTCGTGATTTAATCAATTGCTCCGAGTACAATTCTTGGCAGTGTCAAGTCATTACAGGTTCAGGTTACATGTTTACTCTTGGTTTGAGTATTGGACAGTGTGTACCGTGTGTCTCCAGCTGTTCTTTTTGTCTCTCTGGTGGAGGACTGATAAGTGGAAACATGAGGCGTCCCTCAACTGGCAACACTAACTCTGATCTATGTCTCTGTACACCTTTTATGTGTGAGAGAGAAATCACATTGGTAGTTTTGATTCTTGATATTGCATTTGTCCATGAACAACCTTGTAACAGTATGTGACCCGCACGCACGCACACACACACACAAAAATGATGTAGACTGTCTCTACAGGTAAAATAAAGCTATGTTCTGGAAAGTCTAGGGCTGGGTATTGATCATGTTTTCGGTACATCGTGATATCTGGACTTCAATATCAATTTAGGAACGATACTTTTTTCATTATCAAGCTTATTAACTCCATTTTTTTAACAAAGCTACATGACACATTAAGGTCAAAATTCTTAACTGTTTGTTGGCACAGCTGAATACAGAGCAACTTATTATTTATTAAATTAGTGCCACCTTGAACTCCGCCTCTGGCCATTACTTCCTGCACACTTACTTTCAGTATAAGGTGACGCAGAGGAAGTTCAAAACCCAGTTGAAACCACCGAACTATTGGCGTTTAATACCCAGCCTAATTATTTTGTATATTCTTGTACATATAGGGTTCATGTCTAGAATATACAATAAAACACATTTAAATCTCCTCCAGCAGAGTGACTGTTACAATAATTTTTTTGCAGGGTTATTGTATCAGATTACACTGAAATGCACAGATGTACATAATGAAACAACCTGTGATTTAAATGATCAATAAATCTAGTACCTCATTGTCCGTTTGGAGATTCTTTCAACATTGATTTTAAAATGAGCTGACTTATCAGAATATAGTCAAAGTAATGCTTTTACATTTTTCCAATATTTATGAAACAGTATTTTCTGTAACAGATCTACAGTAGGAATCATGAAAATATGTTAAATGTTTCAATCTAAACAATACTTCTTACCGTTATTAATATTGGTAACATAGACTTTTTATTTATTTTATTTTATTTTTATTTTTAAAAAAGAAAACATCTCTTATAAAAGAGAGGCCTGACCAAGGTAGCAGCCGTACAAAATCACAAAAACAATATTAAAACACAATACAACATATGATTCTCTGAAGTTTGCTGAGAGATACGAGTGAAACTAATTTGAGCTCTTTTCCAATGTTGTTCCATGTCCGTGGTGCATTATAGGAACATGAGGTCTTTAAAAACCCGGGGGACAGCCTTGATTCAATGTCTGATGATACAGGTCAAAATATGCATCACGTATTCAATGTAATTATAAACTCCAGTCCATTTAAATTACTTTATTTCAACAAGAACAATCCACATTTTTTATTCCACTATTGGCAGCACAACAGACTACTGGACTTTCACCGTCATACAAAGAGTCGTCGTCTAACCGGACACTTATAAAGCTTTGTTTAGTTGAATACACAAAAGTGATCAGAACACGGGTTAAAGGAAAATTAGCATGAACTATCTTTCTACCAAGATTCAAGTAAGTGTCTTTTCAATATGTCCAAACACACTCAACACTCTTTCAAAAAAACACTGGCATCGTGAAAACTAAAGTACAGACACTACAGGGGAGAATCAGGCAGTCCTTGTGTTAGTCCTCCATTCACAACGCGCCACGTTGCCGTCATTCTGCAACATTAACCTGAGACTCTAGGATACATAACACTTCGTCGTCATCGTTTCATGGCTGTGATTTAACTGCTTCACTACTTGTGGAGCTGACCCTGAATGAGCTGTGCTGAGAAGAGGGAGTACTGCGCGTTCATTTGGCAGTACGTGTTCACGGTGTTGTGCAATGCACAACACAGGAACCTGGTGCAAAAAAAAAAGCAGATTTCCTTTGGTACTCTGTGTCCAGCACGTCCAAGAAAAGCGCTTAGAAAGTCAAAACCTTGACTGTGTCAGAGTGAGTGTGTACACTCAAACTTCCTTCTTGTTTTTTTAAAAAAAAAAAAAACTAATCTGAGAAAATATTCCAATTTACAGTATGAGCAGAAAACAGTATGGTTATTGTGCAAATGGATGCACACACGAGCTGAGCTGCTGAAAGCTCCATTACATGTCCATGAAAATTGACTTTTTTTCACCATGCATCAATAGACGTTCACATTATGTGAAATATATTCTTATTAATAATCATACACTTGTTAAAGTGTAGGCACGCCGTAGAGTTAATAATAAAAGGTTGTTTTCAGTTCCTTTTCTAAGTATGAAATGTGATCATGGATTCTTTAACGACTTTAACCGCAGCTTTCACTTTAAACACGATGTTCGGTGCTGCAATCAGAGTGTAGAAATGAAATATTATATACTGTATGTAGACACTGTTGATATTATAAGCTACAGAAAGCACTCAGAGCTCCAACCTCTGACAAGGTCCCTCAGTTTCCCACAGTGTCAATATCATCAGCAAAATCTAATTTTTTCCTTGGGCCATGACCCGATATTCCAAGAAAATGGAATTATTTATGTGCTGCTCACACACAAACAAACATGGCCAAAACTATTACCTCCTTGGTGAAAGACCACCATAGTACAGAACTTTATCTTATTTTCTCATTAGAAATCAACACTGCAATAAAACCCTATTGACCTATTGAGTTATTCTATGCATAGCCTATGCATAGTGTTTCATATTCAATCATATTTATTCATACTTTTTTTTTTGCTATGGTCACCGTTTGTATGTTTTCGATACTACATGCATCATGTCAACAGTATAGCCAAGCTATAATTCAGTTGCATCAAAAAAAAGTCACACACTATGCTCAAACGCTCACACTATGTGCTTCAGTGATGGCAAGCCTACACCTGCAGAAGGTGCTGAGGTGCAACCAAACACTCTCGGAGGACACAAAATGGAGGGATGTTGCAAAAGAGGTAGAGAAACAAAACAGAGTGGAGACTGAATTCTAACAAAGTGAATGTTGATGGCTGGATGAATGAATGAGGATGGCGTGCTAATGGTCCTATAGATCATCTCACTGGAATTCTGTTGGCAAGAAACAGATCCAAGTACATTTGCTATCAGCTTCCATCGTGATCAATGTGCAACATTAAATAAACTTGGACCTGTAAAGAATGTTTCGATGAAACAATGAAATGCTCCACGTCTCCTTACTGTCCATCCTAAAGCGTAAAAATGACACGCTGAAGGTTGGATCACATCAGATACCAGGCAGCCAGTCCAGCCAGGACGGCAAACCAAGTAGCAAACAGAACTTGTCCTGTTGGGTGTCGGAGCATGGCCATGGCCATTTGACACGCGTATGTCGTTCCACCTGAAGCCGCTGGCAGCACAAAAAAAAAAGACAAACATGCTTAAAACAACACCCACAAAATAGAGCCATCAACATATATATTACAGCAAAAAAAACAGCGTACCCATTTTGGCAGCATAGTAGGGGCATTTGCTGATGTCACCACCCATTTCTCCATGGACAGGCATCCCAGCATCTAAAACCTCCTCCTGGATGGTTTTCCCAATCTCTTCCAACTCGTCAAAAACCTACCAGCACAAAAACATGTTCAGTTATTAGGTTAGCTGTATACTGTGTATTCTAGAAATGATACTGTGCTAAAAAATAACACCACAAATGTGGCTTTGGTAATTCACCCTGCAAACACATGAACACCAAAATAACAAAAATCCCTTTTTGAATCCAGAGTGACATCTTCTACCTGGTAACAGATTGTCAACAGGTCAACAAAGCTTCAATTTCTTCTTTACCACTCTAACGTGTCTCAACTGCCACCCTTTGCTTCTCACCTCCATGTTGAAAGTGAAGGCTTTCACAGCCTCAGCCACGACTCTCTTCTTTGTTTCCATGTCAAGTTCCAGTTCGTTCATCCGACTGCGATACAGCTGCTTGAACGCTTTGGCACTATGGATGGCATCAAAGTGATAAAACTCCAGCCCCTCTCCTGTGGGAGGAAGTTTCAAGGCTCTCTGTGCCACCTTCTTCAGCACTTGTCCACCAGATAGGTCTCCCATGTAACGGGTGTAAGCATGGGCTACTAGCAGCACTGGGTCCTCTTGCCCTACTTGGTGGATGCGGTCCACATAGCACTGAGTGGACTCGGAGCAGTGTACCTGACTCTGCCATTCTGGGCCATAAAAATACTCAAGGTCACGAGCCAAAGCTGTGTGGCGGTGGAGCTCTGCAGGAAAATACAGAGGGGCAAAGTGAGGATGATCCTTGTTCCTTTCAATCTCCTCCTCCATTGCCTTGTAAGTGTAGTAGAGTGCCACAGCACCAAGCTGAAAAAGCAGAATCAAATAGTTAACATCTGAACTTATGTTTATTTAATAAAGCACTAAATAACACTGTATGTATAAAAGTGAATTTCTGATTATACCCAAACTCACCTTGAAGAGTTCCTTGCGGATGCGTCCTTTGAGGAAATCCTTGACAAACTGCGTGTTCTCAGCCTTTTCATGGACCTGTTTGGTACCTGCTGCAAGCATCTCAGAAAGATCTTCAGGACTACGGAGAGGGAAACGCAATGGGAAAAACACATGTTTACCAGATCTAAAACAACATGAAATATCTTTCACATTGTCCACAATGTTTGACATTAACATGACTTTCACCTGAGGTTTTCCTCCTTCACTTCATACGCAGGCACAGCTCCATTGGACACACTTGTTGTATCCATCTTCTCTGCTGATATTAGCAGTGGGTTCCTGCCAGTTAGTCTGCCATAATATAAATCAAAACCCAAAGCGTTAATGTGACAACAACATTCAAGGATATACAAAGTATCACGTTATTATACCATGACCAAAGCCATGGTGAAAGACTATGAAACATAAATTAGATCTGGTGCAATCACATGAAACTGTCCGTTAGGTTCATGACATACACATTCAGGTTGGTAACAATGTTTAACTTACTACCTCTAGTGAAGATGATATGTTTTAGGCCATGTTTTCTGTTTGTTTGTGATCACCATAATACTTATTTCTTTTTTAAAACCATTTCAATCTTGCGAGATATGGTAGGTATTGACACTGACAAGTACTTAGTTAGTTTGTGTTGTCCAAACATAAGGCTGGAAAAGTTTCATGTGAGTCGATATTGATAAGTAATCCATTAATTAATCTTCTACTAATTTATCCTCCACATGAGGGCAGCTGACATAGAGCGAAGAGTGGGTACACCCTGGGCAGATGGTCAGTCCATCACAGGATCACATCCAGAGACAAACAACCATCCACTCTCACATTTAGTGTCCAATTAACCTAATGTTTTGGGACTGTGGGAGGAAACCAGAGAACCTGGAGAAAACCCACACACACACACAGAACATTATTGCAATAAATGACAGATAACTAAATAATATATATCGAACCTTTGTTATATTGATATTGTATTGTTATTGTCCAGCCCTAAGTGGTTTTTCCACTTTTCTGTGGATAGCATTTGTACATGATTAGAGCTGCAGGTCACATGAAGACAATAAGCTCATATTCAATCCTATGATGCGCTGACACTTACCGAAGAGGCAGCGTTGATCAAATGTAAAAAGGCGAAACAACTCCTTTGTTGTCCCTGAGATGATGCCGATGACGATAGAAAGCAAAGGAACGTTGTTTGTTTCTGTCAGTCGTTTCAGTCTTTGATCTTATTTACTGTGTCTGTAAAGAGATATTGCGAAACTGACCGTCAAGCAGGGACTGGCATTGTTTCCAAGTACAAAGAACACACAGCTAAACAAAAACACACCATGATACTGCACAGGCCCTGTGGCGTTTAACAGGAGTTTCAAAGAAAAAACATAAAGTCGTACATAAATCTAATCAGAGATACGTGACTCTCTCTTACTGCGGCGATTCTGTTTTCCTGTCTAATAACACGCGACACCCGACACTGACTCCCTGCTACTTGCTAAGATAAGAGCATTATTTTGACAACAGCTAAGTTTAGTAGCCAAGTTAGCTAGTAGCTAGCACGACAGCAACAACCAAACTAATTTCAGGTCTGAGCAGCACCGGTATACTGCACGACAAAGACACGTTTACTGACTGACCAGCTATATTTAAATATATATATATATATACATAGTTCAGATAAATATTGCTGGATTAAAAAAAGCTTTGTTATGATATTGACACAACTAACCTTCACAGTACCACTGTTAACATAACAGGCTGCAGCTGCAAATGCGCCCTCTCTTGGCTGCTAGCGGTAAAACAGTTGCTTGTTGTCCACACGTACTCGACACACAGTGATGAGGTAGCAAGTTCACAGTTCAACCGTTTGGACCTTTCACACAGCAAAAAAAACAAAACAAAAAAACAATATGGAGGCACGTAGCATTCACAAAAGGAAACATGGAAATAAAAGGGCACCTACTGCGCACGTGTGGAACTTTTTTGTTTGTATATCTACACTCCAGTGTATGCATTTCATATTTTTTTATGAAAGGCTTTTAAAGAAATGTTTAATGTGATTAAACACTTACACGGACTGACTTATGGGTGGTATATTCAATTTCTGTATGTATGTAGTATTTTCAATAAAAAATAATGCACACATTAAATGATAGACCAATACACAAAACAAAAAAGAGAAAAGATTATTGAAAAAAAAGAGGCAAATATTGGCATCTACCTCTAATTTGAACAATAACATGGTGATGTGGGCCTTTAAAACAAAGGCATGAATCCTGTCTTGTGTCAAAGATGCCCTAAATACTGTTCACAGCTCATAGTATAATAAGAGTGTTGCAGGTGGTCTTGTGAGCATATGACTCATACATGCTGTTCATGAATTATGTACAAGAGTTTGTTTTCCTGAGCAGATTTGCGCTTTGGTGTATGACTGAATGCAGGGACCGATTCATTACCGATGAGTCTATTGTTTGTCTGTGTGTGTGTGTGTGTGTGTGTGTGTGTATGTATGTGTCTGATAATGAGAGCCTGGCAACCTGCTGCACCATCAGATGCTCAGCTGGACCTACACCCCCTCCCCACCTGCACTACTGATCCACAGGAGGCTAGTAGGGGAAATATGAGCTCACAGGATGATTCACTTTCCTCTGATGGTTTTTTTTCCTTGCTGATTTGGTATAATAACAACACAGCTTTAGGAAATACTGACAGAATTTAGGCTGTCTCATCTTGAGACGTTACTTGTTCCATGGGAGCCTCACAAATAGTCTCTCTTATTACAATGTTAGAAAGAGCAGAACTTGTAATTTTAGAGCATCACTTCCAGGGCTAGTAATTGGAGAACTGTACTTGTTTTGGAAACACATACGGAAGAGTATTAGGGCCCTCTAGGAAAAGAGACTAAAGTCGGAACTCATTCTTGTTGTTTTTAGTTTTTTTTACTTTCTTTAAAAAAACCTATTAATACTCTTCTGTACAATTAAATTGTGTTCTCAATTTGATTAAGTGACTCTTTGGTGTAAACTGGCGTATAGCTGTGTACATACCTTGTGAATGTTCTACTCTGCACTTTCACTCATGTATATGTTCCACACCTCACTACACTATAGGGCCTGTTTTACATTTCTGTTTACATATCTTAGCTGAGTGTTTATTTATATTATTTATTGGTTTGTGTAAGGGTGTGTGTGTCTGTACTATATGTAAATATTTTTAGGGGTTTCTTTTGTGACGGGTTATCTGTCCCCTTAAAAACACTTGTTGGAGCTGCACCTTAATTTCGTTGTATGTTGTACAATAACAATAAAGTTCTATCTATCTATCTATGCTTCTTAATATACATTCAGTCACACTTTCGGTCAGAGTTTTATTTATTTTTCACAATTTAAAAATACACAAAAAAATGTAAACAAAATTAATAAATAGCATACAGTTAAAATTACACAATACTATACAGAACACAATATTAGTTACATACATGTGCACATACATACCTACATACACACACATACACCTGAAATTTATAGAAAATTGGCCTACAAGTGAGAATTTTGGAAAATGAAAACATGAAGGCTGTTGAGTTGAGTAGGAGTGAATTTGTCTTAAAATATGTCTTGAACTGCTCAGGAATATTCCCTTCACTTGAATGTATCTTACAGCTAAAAACTTCTGATATATGTTAATGTCATAATTTTGACTGAACTGGTTTAATTGTCTCCTTGTATTTTCAAATGTATTCCTCATATGTATACATTATTATCTAAGTTAACTGTTTTTTGTTAAAATAATTTATCTCTCAAGGTTAAATTGTTGAATAAAGGTTAAATAAAATAGTCTTGGTCGTGAATCACATTTTGATTATCCCTCTTCCTGTTCACAAGCCTCTCAGAAAGATTTAATTACGACATGACCAAGCTTCTTTTGAGCTTTGGGGTGTGTTTGACCTTTTTTGGGACAACTTGTTGAAGCTGCATCCCTGCTCCTTGGCAACAATGACACTTCTCGCGAGAATTGGGCTATAGCGTTGTGGAGAGCAAAGATCTTTGTGTTCAGGTAGTTTTCAAACAATAAAATACTGAATTCGTCTACTTAAGATAAACGCGCTTTATGATAGTTGCATTTGAAAGTTAATATGTTAGTCACGTTTTTAACACACTATCTTGGCGAAAAAAAGAAACGAATGACTACAACATGACTTCCGCATCCGTTCATTTCGGCTTCGCGGGTCAACTCGAAAGGAAGAGTCGACGTTATATTTTGTCGTTGTAATGGAAAACATATGTTTTAAGTATGTTTGATTAGATAGTTTAATCGTGTCGATTACTTGTGTAATCATCCAGCATGTCACTACTGTCCAATGTGGAGCAGGCTATCAAGTCATGCAAAGCCGAACAAACCAGGATTAATGACAGTATTCAACTCTACAGAGAACTATTACAGTGTTTGTAAGTACTCTTTCTGAGTCCGTGCATCAGAACTTCCTATTTGTGCCACCACTTGCCTTTATTGACAAGAATATATATTAATTCACAAATGAAAGAATAATTACATTATACTTACAATGTTAGTGTTTACGTTAATGTATTGTGAAGGGCATGTAATCTATTTTTAATATGTATTTATATGTATACTTTTCATGCAACCTGGATTTAACATGTGTCCTCAAATTGTAATGATATTACAGTTGTAATTCGTCGTCTTTAAAAAAAAATAAAATAATAATAATAACAATAATCCGTTCATAATTATTTAGTCTTGTTGACGTCAGAATCGCTGCTATGTCATGTTCATAAATGGAAATACCAATTTGGTAGTGCCATCTGGCGCTGTGGCTTAGTTGGTTAAAGCGCCTGTCTAGTAAACAGGAGATCCTGGGTTCGAATCCCAGCAGTGCCTTTTCCCTCCTGTGACGTTGACCTAATCTTCCTGCAAAATTAGCTGACTCTGCAGCGTGGTAACCGTTCTATTTTGCCAAACTTCACAATCACAAACCCTTGGCACACTAGAGGCTAGCTTAATGTGATGGCAACAGAAAAATGTTGCCATCACATTAAGCCAGGCTATAGGCCACCTTTCGCCCTATGTCAGCTGGGATTGGCACCAGCAGCCCTGCAACCCTCATGTGGAGGATAAAGCAGTAGACAATGGATGAATGAATGAATGAATGAATGAATGATGGCTGTAGTAGAAACATGGCAGCACAAATTGTCAACTTCCATAAATTTAGGCCCTTGCCTAAAGTACATATGAAGGGCTTTTAAAGACATTTTTAAAGCGATTAAACACCTACACAGACTGACTATGGGACAGGACAAATGCTGTCATACCAACGGAAATGCACGATTTTATGTGAAAGAACAGTTGTATTTTAGCTTCACCTCATCAATCAAATTAATATTTGGTGTCACTACATTTGTCCATTCAATATTCATATACTGTATAATTTTTTCATGGGACATTTCCAGGTAGGGTGTTCCAAACATACTGTGGAATAGTTTTCTGTGTACTGAGACTGTGTGGGTCATATTGTACCATAAATTGGTTCTTTATGACTCTGACTACAGTATATGTCTGAGGTTGTTATGGAATGCCCTCATGATGGTGCTGTGATATGGATAACATTATGTCAGCTTGTGACAAGAAATTAAAATGAAAGTAATGTTATATCATTTTTTAAAAGGATATAACATTAAGACAATAGAAAATGGAAAATTAATAGAACAATCAAGTTTGAGGCCATTTGTGTGAGGCTTAAAATAATTATTTTCAGAATTAATTAGTATCGTGACACAGGATTTTCATTCATCACTCCACCATTAACGCTTAGGTTGCACAGCTATTAATTATTTCTATATACAGATAGTATGTGCTACCGTGGCTTAATTCTAATGGTTAAGTTGACTGTTTTCTTTTCACAGAACACCACAAACCAAGTCGGCTTTTCATGAGTCAGAATGTGCAGATACGACTGCTGCAGGTAATTAAACCATCCCCCCAAAAGTCTTTACATCCTTTTTCAAATTTTACACAGTATATGATGAAGAAAAATGTTTTAAGTGCATGTAACATGCATCTTTCGTTTATATAACCAAGTAGTGAAATGAGAGCAGTATGTGTCTGAATAGACTTGATAGCTAAACTGTAACCACATGTTTCTGTGCTGTTCTGTCCTCAGAGACAAGTACGTCACCAGGCGAGAAGGAAGATATAGAATTGCTTGAGCAAGTACTGGAGAAAGCCCTTCAGGTCCGCACTGGCTCCAGAACTTCTACAAAGGACCCAGACAGACACAAGCAATCTAGAACTCAAAAGGAAACAGGCTCTTCTAGTACAGCATCCAAAGACATAGCGGTGTACAAAGGAAGTCAAACGACTGTCAGATCGACAGCTAAATCTGACAGTGTTGAAAGAAAAGAGCACAAAAAACTTGCCGCATCAGTGTCCTCCACGCTGGGCTCCAGAACATCAGCTAACAAAAATCAAGGACATTCCAAAATAACAAACAATAGAAGCAAACCACAGTTCTTGTCAGCTGAGGCTGTGCATCACGGGGCAGCCAGGAAACTGCAGCAGGCTGGTTCAGTGTCTGTCGCTCCTGGTCGAATCTCAGCCTTGCACGCTAAAAACAAGACCATTAAAAGCAGTGAGCTGAGAGGTGATGACCTGGACAAAGCTGCAGCTATCTCCACACCTTCAAACAACCCAGGGCATTTTTCACACACTGATGTGGCTGGGGTGCAGGGTTTGCCTCAACATGATGGGTGTGTTTTGACCCTGATGAAATGGAAAAGAAATGTTGTTTTTTTGTCACTGTTTGAAAAAGGTGTTGTCCTCATGCTTTTTGCCTTTGACAGGATAACAGAGCAGATAACAAAATGGAAATCTTTAAGGAAGAAGGAAAACAGGTGAGGAAAACCTATGTGTTAATTCTGTATTTAAAAAAGAAAAAAGGGTTTATTTGTGTTTCTAAGTTTCTTTCTCTACATGATCTTTA
The DNA here is from genome assembly GCF_019176455.1 of Solea senegalensis. Taxonomy (NCBI): domain Eukaryota; kingdom Metazoa; phylum Chordata; class Actinopteri; order Pleuronectiformes; family Soleidae; genus Solea; species Solea senegalensis. The sequence continues at coordinate 11,623,265 of NC_058038.1, forward strand.
GGTTGTGGGACAAAGTTATTGCCCTACAAAGGAACCCTATGCCTGGGAGGTGTCACTTCATGGAGAGAATGAGACTTACGGTATTCTTCCTTTTGCTAGTGACAACCTTCACAATGGGCTGGGAAAACCTTAGACATGTTTTCCATGCGGTGTAATGCTGAGCGAGGGAATGTCGTCCAGAATTCCACAGCCACTCAAAACCCAGATCCAGCAGAATATTTTCCTGACGAAGTGTTAATATTTCCTCTAAACAGCCTGGATTTCCCATCTGTCATCCTTGACTTTTCTCCTCTGATCCCTCTAGTTCCCCAAGGCTCAGCCATGTGGCAGTTCAGAGGAGACCAGAGTTCTGGTCGACAAGTCGACTTACCCAGGGCGCCGTCTCACCAATCTCTGCCAGACGGAGGAACTTCAGGCTAAAGCGATCCCACGAGCAGCAACAGATCCTGGTGAAAGCCTGAACTAAATTACACACACACACACACACACACAAACAGACAGAGTTATGAGTAAGGAATGAGGAGAAAAGATGCAGAATGATGACACATATGTGTGGGTGTGGGGATGCTAATTTTAGAAAGAAACTGCACAGGAAGAGTAGACAGGAAATGTCTGTATGAGAACTATTTAAACTGATATATGGTGTTGAATTTTCCTCTAGTGCTGTTATTACACAAGGTTTAATATTTATTTTCTGTAATCATGACATTGATCGTGGGTGCAAATAAAGATGAACCACATGTTGCAGTTTAGTGTTGAATGTTAAATGCATGTACTGTATATGTTGCAGGTACTGAAACAACCAAGTATGGCTCCTCCTATCTGACACGTGAAAGGATGCCGGCAACGCCAGCAGAACTCCAGAACTTTGCATACCCAGTAAAACAAGGTACAAATCCAACATGTGTCTCCTCCCTACACAAATGAAATGTCAACCTGGCTGCACGTGGATGATGAAAAACATCATTCAACTGATTTATTCCACGTGGCAGACTGGTATAATAAAGAAGAAACATGGTGGAGTAGTCGTGACACTGTGTGTGCCTCTGACACACCACTGACATGAGTGTATCACCTTCAGAACAGGTCTGTTGATGTTTACTACTGGTTATTATTGGATGGCTGCCGTGCTGTGCGCTAATGAGCTAATGCAGAGCCCTCCATCCTCGTACATGGAAAATGAAAAAAGAGCTGCAGTGAAACCTCAGCACCAGATCAGTACTTTCCTTGTCCTCAGCAAACCCCCTCCCTCCCTGTGATGGTGGGGTTTTAAAGCTGCCGGTCCTGGCGTGGCTAGGCGAGGGCCAGGCTATTTAAAGCCGAGGCAGCAAGGCAGAAAAAACGCTTTAGGGTACAGTTGCTCACGCGTACGCTCTAAATATAACTGTATTTTCCATCAGAGGTGGAAGCATGGGATCGATGGAGGCCAGAGGGAGCTTGTCTCTGTCCTAGAGGGGCAAATAGTATGTGGGAAGATGAGTTGATCTCACCGCTGCCCCCGACTATAAGCTACACAACGGAGTCAGAGCTCCGAGAGCTGGAGAAGCTGAGGATGCGGGTGGTGCTGCTGAAACAGGAGATAAACCTCGAGCAGGTAACTGTTGTGTTGCTCAACCACCTAAAAAAAATGTTGTCTGATTGTGCTAATCTGTCCTGCAGTTGTAAACAACACCGTAGAAACAACACGCTGACATTGTCTGACTTTTTTCTGTGTGACAGGCTCTGCTGGACACTCTGTCCCCTCAGCTCTCATCCATAGCACCTGGACCTGGATGTCTCAACTACAGTGTGCTGAGAGACATTTACTCCCTACTGGGGGAAGGAGGGGTGCGTTTCCCTGCCACAGTCCTGGACACTGAACCTGACTGACCCCACAAAGTACAGTATTGCACTGAGTGACCAGTTTATGAGGTTCTCTGCCCTGTCCCATATACAGTTTATACATAAAAGAAATGAAATCAGACACAGACCGCTCAGTTTCTTACATTACATTTCATTAAAACTGGAGCATTGTGTCGTTCATCATGTATATCATCATACTCTATATTGGACTATAATACCTAATTTACTGATAATTCAAGAGTATATGCAGTATATTTGTCTGTGGATGAATAATCTAGGTCATTATTGTACCATTCAAGCAAATATTGTGATCATTTATCATATTTTGTGAATGTCTGTGACTGATTTTGACCTTTTTAAGTGGAAAAACGGATGTGACACATCACAAATGTGATTTATTATTTTCAGATCATTTATTTAGTGTTTGGTTTTTTGCATCAATTATTCATATCTCTTATCCAGGTGGGGTTTGTGGGGGCAGCTGGAGTCGAGTCCCAGCTGACATCAGAGAGTGTTTTGTTTAAATGGTTGGTTTGCCTCTATCAGCATGCCAACACTTAACTATATCATAATTTGCATTTTTAATATATATATAGTAGCATTATCTTTAATTTAAAAAAAAAAAAAAAAAATTAAAGGTCAAGGATCGAGCCTTCCTCACTCAGCCAGTGCCAGCAGGTGGCACTCAACTCACAGAGGACATAACCACAGAGCACATAAGTGAGGGACTAATGTGACATACATGAGTAGTACAGTGGTATATAAAAATCAGTAAAAGGAAGGAAAAGGAAATAAAATAATGTGTGTTAGCTATAATATAGAGCTGCATTTCTCCATAATGATAGCTTTGATTTGCATGTTGGGGGTTTTATAATCTGGCATATGGTGAAAAATTGCACATATGGGGCTAATACTACATCTGTGATCTGTGAGAATGGCTTCTTATGGTTTTTCCCCGCAGCAAATGTGATGTGAGGGTGTATGTGAGACACGGGGAAGCCAAAAAAGCCTTGTGCCCAAAGATGCCATGTGGTTGACACGAACTGTTCCAGACTGGGCGACAGGTGGCGCTGGGCTCACACAGCAGGACGTGGGTGTTTGAGCCCTGCTGCACCAAACCTCATCTACACATAAATGTAGGGACACGCACAACCAAAGCTGTACGAGTCAGGGGAACAATGCACTTGAAGGCTTGGCTCTCCTTTGCCCAAGGAGAGAATAAAAAGGACCATTTCAACCTTAGATTGTCTTTTACTGTGGTCTTGGAGAACATGAAAACAGTAAAACAAAGAAATGTGCCTGGCTTAAATAAAATATCCACTCCAACTTTTGCAAGGCCTCCGGTGTCTACATCCTCGCATAACCTAAACAGACTGCATTATGCTGAAAATCCAGCTGCAAGCCTTGTCTCTCACAAGTACTCCCATGATCACATAACCCCTACACTCCAACAGCTTCACCGTCTCCCTGGTAGTGCTACTGCATTTATATCAAAGTGGGTTTGCTCGTCCTTAACAATCTGGCTCGTCCATACCTCTCAAACCTCTACCACCCCCACATACCATCTCGCTCATTACGCTCCTCTGTCACCCATCTTCACTTCATTCCACCCTCTGGCTCTGCTCTGCACTATGGGTGACCGGACTTTCACTGTGGCTGGTCCTAGTCTGTGGAATGTGTTAATGCACCTCACCTAAAAAACGCAGCCTTTTCATGATACGCCATCATTTTCAACCGTAGGGTAATTGCTTCTACCATACTGATGTATTTGTGGTATTGTTTATTTCATTTGATTTTGTTTTTACATAGCATTTTATCATTCATTCAAGAATTACTGTTTTAAGTGCTTATTCTGTGTCCAAGGGTGTCTTGAAAGGCACTTCAAATAAAATGTATTCTTATTTATTACTAGTATTATTATTATTATTATTATTATTATTACCATCACTATTATAGGATCGTACGCCTATACAGTCTTGGATCAATGTGTGTGAAAGGAGTTAAGGAGGAGGCAGAGATGCATCCTTGCGATCACGTCACTGCTACACACAGGTCCCAGTGGGAGTGGCGCCTACGCAACCCAGCCTTCCTGTGACCTGCATACATCAGCTGCTGCCTGGCTTGGGCTGTCACCAACACAGTTTTTCCACTCCCACCATTATGGCCTGGCCCTGCCCAGGTTACCCGTGTCTCACGCCTTTGTCCCATAATTCTCACGCCTCATTTTGTCACATAATGGAACATTCAAAGAATTTTTTTTCTTTCCATGGAAGAAACTTGAATTTCTTTCCCCGTCAGCACTGCCATTATGTCAAATGTGCCCTATACAGAGAGCGGCACAGTTGAATAGCCTCCTCCTTTCTACTTCACTTTTTTCACCCTTTTCATGTGCACTTATTATAGCCCTGGTCCTTCACAACAATGGAGTCCAAGTACAAATCCACAGAAACGGAACAGTGCTACCAAGAATCCACCACTCGTTGCTGTTGAACATCTCTTTTCTCTTGTACTCACAAACATTCCTCACTCGACCTCTTTCTTTTGCTCATCTGCAGCCATTAGTTGCACTGCAGTGAGGTTTATTATATGATTTTCCTCCACCATTTAGCCGCTCAAAGCCAGCTTCAGAAAAACTGTGTCTTGTCTGATGGGCAGTTGTCCTGTGCAGACGGAGGCATGTCAAGCATTTAAATGAGAACATTAGTTATCGCTTGATCTGATAATGTCTGCCATGTGGGCATTACAGAGCAACAAGCCTTTTATCTAATTGCGAAGACAAAGTCATGCCTGTGTTTCATGAAAACATGCAGAGTTAATTATATCATTTTCACAACCCCAAACTACTTAGTGTCAAATTACCTGACGATTTTGGTGTTCCAGTAAGTAAAAAAACTTGCCATTGTAAGTTCTTCATATAATGCCTGAAGATAAAGACAGACGTTCAGCTGTGTACACACGTTTATCTTTCCTCACGATGGCTTCTCTTGTGTAGAGCAGAAGATTAGCACGCTTAGGGGAAATTGCCTTTCTTGACAGATCTTTCTTTGTTCATACTGGAGGATTAAATTCTCCCTGGTTCATTCAAAAAGCGCTGGCACCAACAGTGTGTGGGGTGGGTTGTGTTTTGGGTTTTCACAATCTTTTCGTCAAGTGAAGGAATGCTCATTAGTTTATTTACGCTATGGAGGTACTATAAACAAGATGCTCTACAAATCATTGTTTTCAGGTGTGTGGATGGCTGTGGAATTTCTGTTTGATGGAAATGTCCATCCAGGATTTGATGGGTGCAACAGTTACTGTGTAATTGCCTCATGGAGGTGACACAGCCGTGAAGTAGCAGTACATTGTAAGAGAAAGTATCTTTCTCATCTAAAATACTGAGGGATTCCCCTCTTAAGCCTTTATTTCAAGACTGGTTTCTAAATTTCCACGGGGAGCTTTTTTCTACTGCAGTAAAACAAAACTAAACAATAAGACTGCAATTGAGAAGCAGTGACACAGAGATGAAGACAAGCGGGAGCAGTTAACTCGTCTCCCCTCCCCCTTCCTGTGCTTCATCAACCCCTTTGATCAAACCCTATTCTCTCTGCTTCACTCTTGGACGTCACACAAAAGATGGCCAATCCGAGCGCTTGGACGTCCCCATTTGTCTTCCATAGCCCCACCCCCTCTGCTCCTTTATATATCCCCCATCACTACATTCAGCAGAGTGTACAATGTGCTGCCAGAGAGCCAACAGGCAGTGTACAGAGAAACAGCCAGAGAGGGAGGGAGAGAAGGAGAAAGTGTGAGTGAATTTTCCGCGCTGACTCAGGCGCCTTCATCTGACACGCTCCAGCCATTCCTGCTCCCGTAATTTCTCCCGGTTCACTTAGACCTCCTTCTGCTTTCTCCCTGTGTCTCCAGGCTAGAGTCGACTACAAACGTGATCCAAGAGGCCAAGGCTGCCGTCTGGTTTCACGATGGGCTGCACAACAGGCCACCTGTCCTGCCAACCTCAACACCAGACCTGCTCAGGGCAGGACGGCCAGGCTTTGGAGGCTGGTGGTGCCAAAGTTCCAGAGGTGCTTTCCTCTCTCGAGCGTCTGTCCCAGGCTACTGGAGGCATGGAGAAGTCCTGGTACCGTTGCATCTTTCCCTTTGGAATCATTTCTTTGGTGATCGGTGTAGCAGGAACTGGGGTAACTTACACATACAATGACCTGCCTCAGACTAAAGTGGTGTCAGTGGTGCTACTTGTTATGGGCTTTTTGCTGTTGCTTTTGGCCACCGCATGTTGGACTGTCCATAAGAAAAAAAGAAGGAAAAAGAAAGAAGGAGGCTCACTCACCTCTGAGCAGTGTGCTCTGTGACACACGGGGAAAACAGTTATAGGGACTCAACAGCAGAGACTTGTCAAAACCTGGGAGTTCAAGGATTGGCTTAAGAAGCCACTGCTTCACCAGCTCCCTGTCACAAACTGCCCCTATTCTTATTCAAAGTATGGCTTAGCTCATACTGGAGAGAAGTCGGTCTGAGAAATCGTATGAGTGGGAGAACAGACAGACCTGACAATGTAGATCTGTTTAATCTCTAAAAAATTGGACCATTCTGGATTGGGAAAGACGGATCACAAATGTCTCACGCACTCTTATCACTACACAGCAGGTGTCCAGTGTCAAAACAACCTCAGAGGAGACACACAAAAATATGCACTGCACCCTGCATGCATATTTACCCGCATGGATACATGGCCCTTACAGCCCTTACTCACATATGCAGTTGTACTCCCAGGGGGAGCTCACACAGACACCCAACACGCTATGCAGAGCTACTGCTGGAGTCAATGCTGGCGTCATTAGGCACGTCAGTCACAACATTCTTCCTGCTCGGACAGGTGACTCTCCAAGAGGCCAGAAGTGGGCCAAAGATGGCAACCTGATACCCAGCCGAAAGAGCAGCGCACCAGCGTCAGGGGCCAGCGTCATTCACTTGTCCTGTGACACCGCAGCTATGTGTTGGGGGCTTTTTTTACGCAATGGGAAAGTGGAACTTGAGTCCAGCAGGATCTTACTGGCATCTGTGTGTGGACGATGAGCGGCAGAGGGCGGAGGACCCACTGGAGAAGTGGAAGCTTTTTCTCTGTGGTCACACAAGGTGTCTGGTGAACAGAAAGACCAGTTGGACCATGAACTTTACTACAAAGGAGAAAACATGTTTTGCACACATGGCCGTGTCCATGCCAAGCGAGATAATCTTTTATTAAAGCAAGATTAGCTTAATCAGTTCCACATTGAAAAGGCATTGACTTTTTGACTATTTGTGCAAACATTATGCCCCGCCTTGTGTCAACATGGGGCACCCCAACTCCACAGCCGGTTGGCAAGGATTATTGAAAGACACTGCCTGAGGGGACATGCCACTGCAGGGACACTTTGACTGATCCAGTTCCCCTGTGGCCCCTCCCACATAGTGCCTTGAGCAAGCACTCATGGAAAAAGGCTCTGTCGCATTTCTCTTTTTCCAAATGCACCCCTGAGTATTCCCCCTTCCGCCCCTTCTTTACCTGAACAGCACTCTCCTCATCCGTTCTACGTACTCCTTCCTACATCCTTACTGTTTGACTTAATCCACCTCGCTGTGGTATTACCCAGTAAAGAAGAGTCTACAGCCTTTTGACACAGAAATTAAGACACACAAATACATGGAAATGTGAGCCCCTGCAGTCTATTTGTGTTTTAATCTCTCTGTGCCAAAGGAGATAGATCATTATTGATTGAAGTGAGTGTGTCAGTGTGAAAATATGGTACAAAGCTGTTCTCCTCTGAATACTGATTCATGGTCGTGCTCCATGTCATTTTAGGGTTTCCCTCTTCTCTGAGGGAAAGCTGTTGAATGTTGCTGCACTCAGCTCCACATCTGTGAACTGGCGCTTTCTGTTGATAGGTGGTCTCACAAGAGGAGACAAACGCTGCCATTGTATTCTTGACGTGAACATGTAATTCCGTTCGCTGGACATTATGTGCGACCTGAAGCACTAATCATGAAAAGAGAGATTCTTTTCAGGTAGTCCCCATGTGGAGGACTGTGCAGTGGCACTCCTTTTACCCTTGAGGAATATTGATGGCTGTTGAATTGATTTTGGCTACCAGATGAGCTGTGCCTGTTGCCGAGTAAAATGTGTCTATGCATTCAGAGGTAGCAGTTAACACACAATGCCAAAGAGTGATTAGAAGGCCAATTTGCCAGTTACAAAGCAGCAATTGCCCGCCTATTTCATTAGACATGCAGTGGAGCAGTCCACTCTCATACTTATTGTCAGCCATTCTCTTAGTTTGTGCGAAGGGTTGAACAAGGTAAGACGGAAGATTTGTCAAGGTAATGTGGGTGACAAATACAGAACCTTGGAAATGTCATCCATGTGGTTAAATAGGGGTTAATCATTGTGATCAGAATGCACTCTTTTATGTCAAAAAAGACATAATGTAGATTTTTTCTGTATTCGCTTACATATTCGACCACTCGCTTACATAGCCACATGTTTTTATTTCAGAAAAGATATGTCAAAGAAAAAGCTTATACATAAAAATGCTCTCTCACCTAAGTGATTTATATGAACATTCTAATCTCATTGGTTTATATTACTTCTGTTAAAACTGCCTTTAGCCACACAGTGGTGTTTTTTTATTATTCTTTTTATTATTTTGTGGTCCAGTGATTCAAAGGCCAAGAGAAAGAGAGGCGGGAACAGTTGGCAAAAAAAAGAACAAGACGAGCCACACTCGTACTCTGCCCTAATCTTAGCCTCTGGCATCAATGCAATTTTCACATGTATAGACACTTTCAATATGTAGTAAACCGTGGACTATAACGTGCCAGTGTATTTGAACTAAAACATTGATGGTGGATGAGATGTGAAGTGATTTCCCTTCTGCCTTCTGAACTATGAAAGGGAAAATCTACCTCTCTGCTGTGGTGGGATATGTCCCTCAGCAGACATCCATGTTGTCTGCCCATACTGTGCATCACGCTAAATGTTTGTCTGTGTGCCCTTGAAAAGTTGGTGCTGTATATATACGTATATATGTGTATATAAATATATATTTACTGTATACATATACGATATGAGTATTTTATATTTGTACTGTATATTTCTACTTGTGTGTAAATTTCATGTTGTACTAAATAAATGTTACATGAAGACCTTCATCTCTGATGATCAAGTTTGTAAGTTGAGTGCAGAATCGTCAGATCCCCAAGGCAGGGCTGAGAATACAGAAGGCAGACAGGGAGTGGATAGTGAGAAGATAATAGACACTGTTTTGACTCCGCTTTTGAATGGTTAACATATTATGACTACACTGCTGTTAACACAAAATAGAAACATGTATTAGTTTGACAAGACCACCTGAGCTTCCCCTGTGCTGCATATAGACACACGACCACATGCTGCTCTGTCAGATTGGAGACGTGCGATCCTTTGGTTGTTATGAAAACAGAATGGATAGTATCAAGTAGAATGCAAGACACCCCCTACTGGCAAAATTGATATCATTGATGACCATGTGACTGGTTTAGTTTTTACATTTACCATGGGCACATTTTAGCATTCACTGGGAACTATGTTAGGAAACGTCTGTGGGTGTGGCGGGAACAGTGTTTAGGCCCGGGTGACGGGTGGGGAGGAAGTGGTCAGTTGGATTGCTGGGAAGTGGTCAGCAGAGATTACAGGAAACCAGATGGGAGCAACTCATCCGCCTCTCAATCTCCAGGACTTGGCCTCAGAGCCAAGCATTCAGGGCTATTTGTTTTTTTTATCATTTCAATTACACAAAACTGTCATCATTTTAGAATGCAGCAGACAGAAAAAAATACAATACAAGAAAGTCTGGATTTGAAATATAGCTGTGGGTTCCAACTCCTGATCAACAGCATCTGTGCAAAAGACCGTTCCGGCTGTGAATTGGATGAGTCACTGCCTGCTGCTGGCTACACATTATACCTTGGTGGTGGGATGAAGTTACATCTCAATTGTGTTTCAGCCATTAAGACAGCTGTTTTAAATGAAATCACATATTTCAGCCAAGAGAGTCAAATTAATAATTGTGAAATTACAGGCTCAGTTTAGGTATTGTCGTGAAAAAATAACTTCAGAGCACTGGGAATATCGGCACAATCACAACCTTTCGACCTTTAATGTCTTTATTTCATTTACACAAACAAAAACATCATTGCATATGACCCCAGGTGCTCACAGTACAGACAATGAGATTAAAAGAAAAAAAAACCACAGTAAATGTACAGTTACAGACAATAGAAGTATGCAACTATATACTACACAGTCATGCAGTAACAATAATATTGCACAGTCATTACTCAAATCATGAGGAATAAAAATGATAGACCTGGACTATGCAGTTCTGTGTGAGAACAGTTTTAATCGGGGCCAATTCTGGGTAAATGCCCCAGATGATGTTTTTCCCCCCTAAAGCCATTACATGTCACTTGATGTGTTTTACTGAGAAAATGGTTGGGATTGGCTGGAGTTTCTATGGAAACACCAACTGCATCCAGTTAGCGATGTCCAAGCCCTTGCTCCATATGAGGTCACTCAACTATGAGATAATTTGATCATACAACACTTCCAGTATGAAGCTACGTGCCTCGCTTGGCACAGGAATGAACGAAGAATTAAATAAATCTGAAACGGATTTTCTTTGTCCACCATGGCTTATCTAAGATCACATTTGTAGAAGAAGTTTGAAGTTGACTTGCATCATCCTGATACTCTGTGATACTTGTTTTTCAGTCAAATCGTACGATTTTAGACTTAAAAACAACAACTTAAAAACAAGCAAATGATCAATAGAAAATCTGAAAAGGACAGAATAATGACTACTAGTGGTTGGTGCTCTGCTCTTTTATGGCCCTGCTCTGAAGACCAGTAATTAAGAGGACACGATTCAGGAGACAGAGTAGTCTATTTGTTCATAATGACTTCTCCAATGCAATGGTCTTAATCATTGGGTCATTTCATCAAAGGCAGCGGCGTCATAGGCTGAACCAATTGGTTATTTGTACACATCTGCTTGGTCACACAAATATTGACAAATGTACAATGTATTTTTGACTTTTCATGACCAGTAATCCTCATGAAGACCACAACCGTCCAACATTGATACAAATGGACATTGTTTTATTTTTCTCTATTACAAATGATACAACACAATCTGAATCATTGATGTGGCAATGTTATTGGCATATGCAGTTGCTCTAATGAATCAAGATTATTATTTTTTTGTAAGTGAGGAATGAAACATAACCCATTCACATTAACCAATGGAAAAAAATGAAAAAAGTAAAAAATAAACATATAACACTATTTTTCCTCATTACAATTTAATAAATAAACAACGCACATGTATTTTTCCCTGAATTGCCTATTCCCATCATCATCAACGTCATCATTATCATTATTATTATCATAATTGTTTTTCTTGAAATTGTTTCAAGAAGTACATTTAGTATTAATACTATTATTTGTATATATGTATTTATAAATTGGCATATATTTTGTATATGGTATTAATAAAGTATTATCTTATCTTATTATGACCTGAGAAAATTAGTAAATGATTATGCGCATGCAGTTCTGGTTTATTTATGGAATAACTAGCTGCAAATCTGAACACTTTTAAAGTCATACAGCTTATTATTTGCTGTATAGCTTATATTATTTGATTTTCAGCCAACGTGTTGTCTCTCTTTGTGCTCTTTACTGACATAATACATTTCAATTTTAATGAGTGATGTGGCACAAGGACCCAGTGGTCAATGCACTTTCTCAGCTTGTTGTGGGAAAATCACTGAACACATCGATTCCTCATTAGTTTTGGTACATTATACATACAGTATTTGGAAAGCACAACAAGTACCACATCAGCGATAACCTGAAAAAGACTGCTCAAAATCATTAATTCATCCCTCAATATGAAATATCTTGTCAGAATAACACGTTGCTGAGTCATATTCAAACTGTTGTCAATCATTTAAATATTTCTGGTGTGAATTCTGGCTGAAATTTTGACGACAGTGGTTGAAAATCGCAGTGTTAACGCGTTTAATTCAATTGTATATGTATTGCACAGCCTGCGCCTGTCACTTTAATAAGCGTACCTTTAAATTGTACTCTCCGTTCCACTACGTGTACCATAATGCAGCAGTAAAATGGGCGGATCAGTGGCTTTGCTTCACATTCGGGTCAAACCAATCATGCCCATTTACTGGCGAGCGCGTACTTCAAAATGGCGTCACGTTGTCCAATGATGTACTGATATTTTACAGTTTATAAAATCGCACCAATCGGCGTCGCCACACGTCGGTATGCCCAATCCGAGGCAGATTGCGTATGAGTTAGGCGTGAACCTGCGCGGCCAACCAAATTGAATGTGGAGTTTAAACGGTGAGCGCGGGCGGTCCTACAGAAGTCACGGGGCGGGGTTAGCAGCGGGGGTAAGCGTGCTTGAATTTGAATCTAGGCAATGACCAATACTTTTCTAAGATATTAGCCACCAGCTACAGCACGCCAGCGTCTGTGAGCCTCAACATAACGCAGTCTGTATTTACCTCCAGATTAAACATTGTGCTATATAGTTCGTATACGTGTGGTGTTATATCTCACATCGCTGCTACGTGTAATCAGCTGCTGGTCCAAGCTAACTTTACAGGCAACACTGATTGAGGAGAGATTGCTGCACTTGCAATGAAAGCGGGCGGTAAGTAATATAACTCACCTTCAAAAAAACCTTCAAAGTGACTTAATGTTGTACGAGTGGGAACGAACTAGTGTTAAAGTCTTGAAATTTGACAACTACTAGCACTGGCAAGCTACTGGCCTGCTGAAGTGTGTTAAGAAGTTCCTCCTGTAACTCACTGTAGTTGCAAATGGGTTAAATTTGGTCGTATTTACACTAGACGTGTATCATCCTGTTGCTATTTGCTATTTGTTTTATTTTTTCAATGGAAGTTAAAACGTGAACTATGCTGTTAAACTTCACTGAACCTTGTTACTTAACAGTAACAGTAGTACTATTTGAACCCTCGGAGGGAAATTTGGGCGCTCACTTGGATAGACTTTTCTCTGTCAGATGCTCTGTTCACCGTCGTTATTCAGCTGTTTACGCTTACAGCAATTTATCATATGACAATATGAGTTTATTTTAATGCGGCTGAGGTTATCTCCAATCCGTTAATGTTGATATTTTGGCATTCGAACTGGGGGGTTTGAATGACCACCCAGAGATAACTTACGTTAGTGGTTTTTAAATGGGGAATCGTAAACCTCACACTCTGCCTGACTCATTGTCTGCTGTAAATTAACTGCTAATATTTGTTTGACATGAATGTGAGAAATACTTTGCTCCCCCTGCATCTAGATGTGAAGTGTGAGTGTACAGTATGTTCTTTTTTGTGTGCTTCATTTACGCCACTGTGTGTGTGTGTGTGTGTGTGTGTGTGTGTGTGTGTATGTCTGTATATATGTATGTATATAATATACAGTATACATGGAGTACATATACAGTATATATAATATGTGTGTGTGTGTGTGTGTGTGTATATATATACACATATATATGTATATGTATATATGTATATGTATACATATCTATATATATCTATATCTTTATATAGATACAGATATATATATATATTCTTCCGTGGGCCATACATTACATCCATGCTTTTCTTTTCTGAGTTATGCATTCAGACAGACAAACACAGCCATAAAACACTTTTCTTTTCTGGCAGAGATACAGTAATAGAAACCCCTGTTTGTTTATTTGTATTAACTTTTGCTTCCTTCTTCTTGCTGTAGTCCACTGTCGTTGCTCAAAATGCTACTCAGTTCCGGCACGGAAGCGGGTCCGTAAGAGAACTCCAGACCTATCTTTGCTGTCTCTGCCTGAGGAGGTCCTCCTGTGTGTGCTCCAGTGTCTCTCTGCTGAGGACCTGCTGTCTGTCAGAGCTGTGAGTAAACGCACTATATACACTAACCCCCCTACACAACCACAAGCACATGTCAACATCATGCCATCCCAGATTTGTCCCCACTTTATTTAATGGATCAGGTGTGTTCTTAGGTGTGTACTCTTTTCAGGACTCAATGCTTTAAATTCTGTTACAGGTTCACTCCCAGCTGAGGGATATTGTTGACAACCATTCCAGTGTATGGGCCAGGGTCAGTTTCAGGGACACATGGCCGTCTCCCAACACATTATGGCTTTTTGAAAGGTACAGTCAGCTCTGTCAAATTAAACAAAGGGGAAAAACTCTGCACCTTTCTTCTCTACTGGTGTTTTATTTAAAATCTCTCTTCTGTCCACTTCAGAGCTGCTGAGAAGGGGAATTTTGAAGCTGCGGTGAAACTCGGCATTGCTTATTTATACAATGAAGGGCGTAAGTGAAAATCCACAATTTAAACAATATCTTTTGTGTTATCTCAAATCTATATTATAAGACCCTAGAGGGTTTGCTAAGTGATTACAGCATATAACTCGTACCCTCTTTCTGTCCACTAGCATTGTTGAGTGATGAAGGGCGAGCAGATGTATGTGGTCGTAAGGCTTCCCACTTCTTCAGCCTGGCAGAGAGCCTGCGTCCTCCCACTGCAGATCCCTTCATCTGGCTATTCATCCGTCCACCATGGTCTCCCACAGGCAGCTGCTGCAAGGCTGTGGTGTTCGATCGTCTCAAGGCTGAGTGTGACAACAACATGGTAGGTCTTGATACAGCCACTTTAAAGGATAGACGTATATGTTTTTTGTTTTTTTTTGATAATATGTAATCATTTTTTACTTGTATCCGTTATGTGTTGTCTTGACCATCAAGTAACACCCTGTTGTTTTCTCATTAAATGTATTTCTAGTCACTGATCCAAAAAAAGCTCTAAACTATGGAGATTGTCTTTATTTGCCATAACAGTCATACACTGTTGTGGCTCAATTTCACATGACTTTTACATTTACAGCATATACCATTTCATTAAAACAATAAAGTCATAGTGAAGAGTGTTCTAAATGAAGAAAATGGTCATGTGCTGAACATTGCAAGTTTAATGTATTTTTCTTTTTGTCTCTGAAGGATAGGAAGGGGCCATTGTTGCACTGTTTGGCCAGAGTTTTACATCTGTTTGAAGTGAGTATGAAAGTGAGACTGAATCTGATTATCTGGGTGTGGTTGGTCCAGTTTCTATTAGCCTCTAATGAAAGGGTAGAGCCTTTTTATTGCTTTCACACTGGACAGACCAATTAGTCTTGTCTTCATATTACACAGCCTTTATTGTTTTACAGTATGACAAAAAAGATCTCATCCAGCTTAAGTGGATTGTTTTCCCCCCTGGACCTTGACACATTTCTGTGTAGATGAAGAAATGTGATACTCACCACTTTGTTCATGTACAGGATCAAAACATTTTATGGATTCATGTATGATTGACATCTGAAATCATGTTGCATTTTTGCAGGAGCCAGAAAAACACTTGGATGCTATATCTATGCTGGAGGAATCTTCACAGGCTGGCTGTCTACAGAGTTCCTACCTGTTGTGGGAGCACAATCGCAAAGCAGCTGTGAGTGTGAATCTCCAATTTGGTTTTCTTCTCAGAGATACGCTTGCTGAAATTGGCCTCACTGACTAAGTTAATTGTGCCTTTTCTTGAAAAGCACTCAGTTGTCTATATTAATTGATACTTGAAAATTAAACTTGAAGGGGCGTGCTATGTTAGTTGACAATAACTATAACTAAAATAATTGGGGTTTTCATATTTGTATTTCAGATGGCTGATCCAGGCAGGTATCTTCAATGTGTCCGAACGCTCAGAGACTATGCAGGCAGAGGATGCTGGGAGGCACAGGTGTGTGTGTGTGTGTGTGTGTGTGTGAGACTGAAGACAATTTATTCCCCTTTTCCAGTACATGAATTCAATGTATTCCTGTGCAAGAGAAACAATTGCATTAGTCAACCCTGTTGTCTTTATACGATTTGAGTTGAGTTGAATCAATGAGTTGAATCACATCATTTTACTTACCATTTTACATCTTGTCCTTTTCCCTCCTCCAGCTCTCTCTGGCCAAAGTGTGCAGCACTGGGAATCCGTTGGGGTTGGAGACAAAGGCCTGCTCTGACTTAGTGGCCCAACTCTTTAGCTCGTCCAACCTGGAGTCACAGCACTTCTCTCAGGGCCTCCTCAGGCGAGGCATCAAGGATACCATGAGGTAGATAGCGACACTAACTCTACTATGATTACAGTCTGCTGGTGAATAACATCTTTGGAGACAATTTTATAGCTATTAATGTGAAGATTTGTTTACTTCTTTAATGACATTAACTAAGAGTGGATGAAATGGAACACCAGCACAAGCGATCCCTATGGTTCCACAAAGAATAAAACAACTTTCATATCATAGCCTTCTGGCAGATTTCAAGTCATAATTTCATCGTTTAATTTAATTTAACTGAACCTATTCCTTTTAGACTGTAATACTCAAACATTTTTAATCCAATCTTCTGATAGATACATCCTAGTGGACTGGCTTGTGGAGGTGACCACCATGAAGGACTTCTCCAGCCTGACTCTCCATGTTACAGTGGGTTGTGTGGACCGTTACCTGGCTCTTCACTCTGTCCCCAAAGCTCGCCTTCAGTTATTAGGCATTGCCTGCATGGTTGTTTGTACACGGTGAGAATCTGTCTTGCCATGTAAAGTGAAGAATCCAAATTTGTAATGCTTTGACATTAACACACATGGTATTAAAACGGATGTTTTTATCTTTTTTTCCAGCTATATAAGTAAAGAAATCCTAACTATACGTGAAGCTGTATGGCTCACTGACAACACCTACAAATACGAGGACCTTGTTCGAATGATGGGAGAGGTCATTTCTGTGCTGGAAGGAAAGATCAGAGTGAGTATAATAAACTCCCATCTTTGGGGTTGCTCACGTGCAGAGTTGTCTTAGCTGATATTTGTAACAGGCTGCCCGTTGTCGTTTTTTGTCTTTTCTCTTTTACCACAAGGAGTTGCTCTTGATGTTCATTGTACAGCCGTGCATTGACTTGTGTGTGTGTGTGTGTGTGCGCGTGCTTTTAAAAGTATATTCCTACTAAAACATTTTCAGCAATCGTGCACTTAATTTGAACATTGCAAGTGTAAAGACATTTAATTAAATTTTCTGCACTTCCGTACAGAGCCCGACGCTGCTGGACTACGGGGAGGTGCTTCTGTCTTTGCTCCCTCTGGAGCGGAGGACCGCTTACCTATTCAGCTACATCTGTGAGCTGTCACTGCTCTACACGGCTCTTGCCACACCACCTCCTGCAAAACGGGCCTGCGCTGCACTACTCCTTACACGAGCACTACATCACTATGGTAATAACATGCACTGGCACACGTGTTCTGCATGCCCATTTCAATGAAAATATGTATCATCTTACCCTTTCAGCACTGACACATGTTAAGTATAATATTTATAAACTGAGCAACTTTCCATGTTCTGCTAAGGGTAAAGTTTGTTTTAACTTTGACATGTGTTTGTGGTCTCCCTCTCTGCAGCTCCTCTCTGGCCCAGCCAGTTAGTCGACTACACCGGCTTCTCCAAGCAAGACCTTGTCTCCCTTTCTGTGCTGCTCTATGTCAAGTGGTAGGTTTCTTTGTGTGGTGTGTCTGTTTTGCTCTAATTGGTACCCAAGCTTTAATTTCTCATTCTCCTTGACAATGTCTCAGTCTTTCACACCAAGATTAGTTATAATAAGACGCAGCCAACCTAGTAATTATCTTTAAAGAACCCTTTTTGCTTTGACCCCGGCAAGTATTCCAGTGCAGAAAACCTTTTTTTTCTTGTTCTTTAAATTTCACTCCTTGAGTGTGTGTAGTTGCCTTTCCGGCCAGTAGTTATCCATTTATTCAGCCAAGCTTGGCAAAAAATTATTGTATCTGATTGTTGGGTCCTTATTTAAACCATAACATTTACCTTTCATATTAGTTCACTGTCTACTGACAGACGTGAGACATACAGGGAATATGAATGTCATTTAACCAAACACAAGCTCTCCCCACATGGGGGTTATTGATGTGTACAGTGTGATTCTGGTGTAAATGATACTGTAGGTCCCCGAGCTGATTACTGAAGAGGGGTTTAAACCCCTGCATATTAAATGTAGGCTCCAAATTGTTGTTGTTTCCAATGAACATCGTGGCCTAACATCCTTGATGTTTGTTTATGAGTTCAGTTTCTTATTGAATGCAATCAGTAAAGGCTACATGAGTTTTCCACTTAATGAATATTCAAATAAGTCTTTTCCACTTCAGGCTTTTAAAAATTTTGTGTGGTGATAAAATTAAATACATTTCCCTCAAAGTAAGGAACTGGATAATCAGCAAGTGGCAAATATTCAGACTTCTTGTATTACAAATATGCAAATGCTACACCTTGTATTTGAAGGCAGCGTTGGTTGTTAAAGTAATTTAATTTGCTTGTTGTTGGGCAGTATCAACAAATGGCCCAGTGATGACATCAGCTCTGTGTGATAATCTGTTTTCACTTGAGATAACACAAGCCAAAGCAGACACTCACGGATGTTTAGTTATGTAGTGAGTCGTCTTTTACTGCATAGAAATTTCTCAGAATCTTTATTTTTGGAAGAAACACAAATGTTCTTATTTGAGAACTGGATCACACATGACTACTTGAGAGATAACCATAATTGATTGGTGATGTGGCCATTTTATGGCATGCTTGTGCAGTATAATTGTATTGATCTGATATAGAATTGGTCAAAGCATCGAGTGACCAAAGAAAATGGATAGTTGATAAGAATTTAAAGGAATTAGTAAGCCTGGAAAGTCACAAAAGACAGTAGGAGAGATTTGTAGTGTGTGTGTAACAGTGAGTCACCAACTGAGACACAGTAATGTGCCTAATGGTGAGTCACTTTGATAGGTGACCACTGTATTGACTAACTCATTCTCAAATTGAAAAATAATGGGATTTGCCCCCTCAAGAGTTGATTATAGATTTGTAGCAAGCAAAGTGGCTCAAAGTCAGTAATTTTCCTGTTTCCCTCTCTTTTCGCTCCTCAGTTTCAGTCATGATGTTCCAAAAGATTACAGACATGTATCTCTGACTGGAGTGAAGCAGCGGTTTGAAGATGACGCCTACCAGCACATCAGCAAAGAAAAGGTTTTTTTTGGTTTTTTTTTCCCACTTAAAACAGACATGTGAAAATGTCTTCTCTCTATTAGACTTAAAAAAACACAAACTCTTAGATCATTTTTGTGAATCTTAATAGTCATTGTTTTTATTTCATGGCCTCCACAAGGTGATGGATTATAAAGAACTGTGTCAGATCTTTGAGATTCCTGACGTGGAGCCACAGATGGAGCCTCCCAGTCCAACTGGTCAACCAGCCGACATCCACACCTTCATGGCTTCTCCGTCCAGCACCAGCAAGAGGTAAACACGGGTTTCGTCTTACAGCGTATTGGAGCGGAGTGAATAGCTTTAAAAATACATCAACTAAACTAAAGATATTGATGTAAAGACATGACCCATACAGGACAACTACTGCATATCCACCACCACCACAGTGTATTGCATAATGCAACAAAACCTACTGATGCCTAGAACGTTTTATCTCGCTGTCTCGACACAGGGTCACTAAATAGCATCAATGCCACCATTGAATTGCGTTTGAAATATTTGATTTCCCATGTAGTTTTGCAACAAGGGAATGCCCTCTGTACAGTGATCCAGACCAACACATTTCCTCATATATTTATAATCTTCATATTCTATAGGCCCTGTTTTTATATAAGCCCATATCCACCAAGTGGTTCAGTTTGGTATGCTATACAATTATTTGCTTTTCATTGCCTTGGTACCCTTCCATTGGGGTACCAAGCACTTTAGTTCTGCTCCTACTGGGTGGAGCTAGGACACACTGTAGTCCGTTGTTTTCGGCTACAGACAATCATCACTTGTGTGAAACAGACAGGCACAATGACAGTGATTATCTGTGCTGCCTGCGTCCTTATCTCAAACAAAGCTCGTCTTCCTCTTGTGATGAACAGCCACATGCCAAAAAGAATTAACACACAATGCTGCATGTCCTCCTGGTTACTGTGTGGCATTCTTTTTCTTGTGGAATTTATTGGCAAGCTACACTGTTGCACTGGTAGCACATCACACTATTTAAGTAGCTTACGTAGCTGATGCAGGTATCGTTGTCTGGCCCACACCACACTCCCATGGTGGAAACGCAGGTCACTGCCCCAAGGTGAGTTGAACTGCACTGGAAACAGCTACAAAAGTCAGTACAGCCGCACTACTTTAGGCATCTGTGTGGTACGTCATGCTCAGAATTCTGTCATGACTCACCAAAAACTAGTTGCAAAGCAAGTGAAAGTGGGCCCCTGCTCCCTTGCCTCCTGTTGCTCATTTAATTTGATCTATTGTCTTTGTTGCTGAGATCTATGACAAATGGACTTGAGTGCCATCTAGCTCATAATCTGTGAGATGCTCCGGTGACTTACTGTAACCTACTGCTTGTCTGCTTTCTCCTTGTAGGAGACGTGATGACAACATGCAGGCCCACAGAGCCAGCTTCACAGCCACACCCACAGCAGAGCTGTCCAATCAGGAGGAGACGCTACTAGGCGACATGCTGGACTGGAGCTTGGACACTTCCTGCTCGGGTTATGAAGGGGACCAGGAGGAAGAGAGTGAGGGAGACAAAGATGGTGATTGTGAGTTTTTAGGAAATACATTTTCTCTTGTGAAATTTCTCGCTAGTTCTCAAAGTTGATTTCCCTGTAATGCATTTAAATGATGCCCTGACTCATTGTACATAGTTGGATGAGTCGGTCTTTTAGTACAATATGATTAGAGATGACTCAGCAGTTGCTATGTCCAGCATTGTAATTCATAAATTGAAGCCTTAAGCTTATGCAGGCAGTGTTGTGGTAGTAGCTGACAGTAGCTGCACAAACTTTATTGTGGTCTATAGTTAGTTTTTATCTGATTGATTGACACCTTATATTCTCATAGGTTCAATGATCTCAGTCCAACTGCACCCACTGACTGACCCAGACGGAGGAACAGAGCATTGCAGGGCCTTGTCTAGCGATGAAGACAGCTTCTGCGAAGTGGAAAAGGAGTTCAAAAATAACTTCCGCGACCAGGAGGAACCACTGTCCGTTTTTACAGACCATCACAGTTCGGGATACTCCTCTGTGCCAAGTGTTAGCCCCTCATCCACATGCTCCTCCTCCCTCGTGCCTTGCACACTTAAAACCTTTACCACATCTCTGGGTGCAGCTTCTGCTAATGGCCAACCAGGCTTTCGTCTTTTGGTGCCCATGCAGAGGCCCCGGGGCACCTCCAGCAAACAAGTGAAGAGGAAGAACACAGCAGCACATAGTGGAGGTGAGGTGGAAAGAGAAGAGGAAGATGGCAGGGAAGAAGATATGTATTCAACCAGTGTGGGGTTTCTGAGCTTATAGACAGTGGTTTTTATTTTAATGGCCATGGGCTGTTTTAACAAACCACTTGCTCAGGCATTATCCTCCAGCACTTTCCTTCACTTGTTTCACAATGTTTTTCTCACTCCTGCACTGATCTGTCAACTGCCAGAAGATCAAGACATTTTGAGGTTTGCATTCCATTTCAGGCACAATGAAATACCTCCAATGAATTCACAGTCTGCTCTTAAACCACTGGAACATAATGTCACTTTCCTCAGGACACTGGTACAATAATTTTTGTTTTTAGCCATCTGCAACAACCTATCTCAAATGATGTGCAAAAACAAACCGACAAACACAAAAACTCAGACTTGTAAGATGTTGTTAAGATTTGGGGGGTTGCTGCCTTGTTTGGTGTTGATAGTATCTTTTTATGCACTGTCTTTAAAATAATGTATTTGGCAAATGCCATCAGTGGCTGATTTAATCTGTCGTTGCTGTAGTTGAAACACATGTCTGTCAAAAGTCTTAAAAATATGACTGTATGAATATTTGTTCTTCATGTGTTTGCCTAAGGTACTGTGGCTGTTGTTTTTCCAGAGGCATTACCTAAAAAAGAGCTGTGAAATTAGATTTTAAGTAGTCTGTCTCTTCTTTAGTCGTCTACATATACACCTGTTGGTGCCGTTAATTATTCAACAGCAGGTCTGTAGCATCAGGTAACCCAGGACAATGTTAACTGTTACAACATTGACACGCTATGTCCGGTAAGATGTGCTGATAATGGAACTAACCCAGAATACCTAGCTGGATGAGTATTGTACAA
Source organism: Solea senegalensis (assembly GCF_019176455.1). Taxonomy (NCBI): domain Eukaryota; kingdom Metazoa; phylum Chordata; class Actinopteri; order Pleuronectiformes; family Soleidae; genus Solea; species Solea senegalensis. The sequence goes on from NC_058038.1 coordinate 11,645,431, forward strand.
ACCATCATTGCACCCAAATCCATCACGAATCTCTGATATGTTGTACTTTTCCTTTCGTCTGTATTAGGTCTTGCACTTTTGTCATCACAGAAGAGGCATAATTCAATGAAATATGATCATTTTCCAGCTTGAACAATCAATACTATAGTATTTTAAATGAGTTTGATTTGCCTGCTTTGAAAGAAATGGAAGTTGAGACGCTAATGGGAAAAATTACTACTTGATAGGGTTTTCAAGTACTGTAGTACTCATTCAGGAAATAGTACACAATGTCTTGGTTATTGTGACTGACAGTAAATACATTTTAAACTGTTAACTAGTTTTCACCTGTTTTTATGGAAATACATAATGTTATATGTATAAAAAGAGCGAGTATGCCACTACTACTTGAAATTGTTACTGCTTCATTCCAAAAAGGCAGGTTTTCTATGTGAAACGCTTTTTTTTATACAATACAGTATTTTCTCATTAAGCCTGTGATGTGAATATGTAATTTTTGTATCAAGTTAAAATAAAAAAGCATGCTGATATCGTTACACTATAATTTGTCTTTGCATAATTTAATTAAATTTGCCTCAGATTGTTTTCTGCTCACTTTTAATGAGGCAGAGTCTCAGAATATGTTGTGATTTGTCCTCGAGCTGTTTTTCTCGTTCCTGAGAGTGATCGACAGCAAAAGATTTCAGCTGGCTAAAAGCTTAAAAGAGTTCATGTTGCGAGAAAGTCCTTGTCAAAGCCAGGTGGCATCATTTAGCAAAGCTGTGGCCGCGATTTCGCAGGATACTTATGTGCTGTACTGAATTAGACTTAATATCCATATAAGTGTATAGAAAGATTATTTTACCAATTCTTAAAAAAACTAAATACACCCACAGTCCACACTTAATACCCCATAATGACAAAGTGCATGTATGAATTAACCTACAATTAAAATAAATTAATAAAAGAAAAACTTAAACACCAGTCATCTCCATCAGTCTTGAAAAAGAAGCAGTTGGAGTGGTTCAGTAAAGAGTCCCCAGAATTTCAACAGCTGTATATGAACACATCAATGTAATTTCTTAACTATAAATGTGACGTTCTGTATATTATTTTGGATGTCTTCTTGCCTACAAGTTTCGGCAACTGTAAAACCGGTTCTAAAGAAAAATGTACCCCCTGTTTACTTTGGGATGAAATGGTGGTCCTCCTGTTATTATTTGGATGCCTTATTGCATCAAATCGGTAAACAATGAATGAATGAATTTACTTTTTGACCGTAAGTAAAAAAAAAGGAATAATAAATATGTGCCGCAACATTCTGTATCATACAGTGTGTGATATACATTAACGTTTCCATGCAGACATAGCCATGAGGTCTCGCTGTTGCGGTCACGTGACTCTCCAGTTTCAGCGAGGTCACGTGGTGCGTCTTGTTGACGGCTGTTCCTGCATTGTGCGGTGTATTCACGGGCTTGTCCCGCAGCTGGTGCAATGTCATCTCGCTCGCAGGCGTCAAACAGGACTGGAAGAGAAGAACCTGGAGCGGACAACTAGGTGCTTGGTTCCGCTGTTGCCCAGCCAAGCCTCCGCGGTGTCGATTAAAGGAGAAGCCCCTAAGTGATGTCTTTGTTGCTGGTTTAAGACCCAGAAAAGGAAGCAGGAACTGTTTTTCATCTCGACGGGACCACGGCTTGTGTGAAGTTCATGTGGGGAGACCATCTTTTTTTCAGGTAATTCGACATATTTGTGCAGTGGAACGCAACCGCTCGATTCGAATGAAGCCATTTTAGAGGTTTGTCTGTGAGTCAGAACGTCGTATTTTCTGTAAATACCTAGCTTTGTCTCCTAGCTCCATCATCAGCATTCATCATCAGGCTCCTTGGGGATTGACGAGCAGGTCGATTGTCCAATCAGGACGGCCACACGGTAGCGCCGGGCCAATAAGAGAAGAGCAGGGCGGGTTTTACTTAATAAGGAAAACATCCACGTCTGTAATCACATATTTTAAAGCGAAACGTCTCCCTGAACGTACTCAGTGAGTAACTGTCGCCATAAATGTTTAGATAATGAATGTTAATCACTTGGATTGTACCAATATACATGAAAGGGTTGTAACTAATTAAAATGTATTACATTAGTGTGAATTAGATTATTACATTATTAGTTTAGTTTAATTCTTGAGATATGCACTGTCAATGAAGAAAATCTTTTTGTTGTTGTGATGCTGCGTGTGTGTGTGTGTGTGTGTGTGTGTGTGTAAGAAAATGTATAATATGTAGATATAGGTATGTATGTGATTAGATATTGTCTGTGACTTTCGTGTTGCCTCAGGTAACTTGACATCAGTGAGTTAAGTTGCACGGATGCTGTGAATGAACAGTCGTGAAACATGGAAGTCAAATTTGCACTGAAATGCTGGAGGTGGTGCATTATGGGAGTGCCAATTTGAAAAGATATCCTCTCCCAAGACGCTTGGATGGTGAATCACCTTCAATAAAACTTAAGCAAGTCCAGTTGCCCATTTACAATCCTAAGAATAATAAAGATTAAAGTCTGAATACAGAATAGATGAATGACTATTTTAGTTGCACCGATGATCTTGTGCACTTTTGCTGTGAATGTCTGTGTAAATTCCCATTCATCCAGGTCAGGTTATCTGAAAGTCAACTGGACTTTTCGATTTCTTGAAGATGTTTCACCCTCTGGATGAGACTCCAAGTCCAGTTGCTAGTGATCCATGACTTAGATTTGCTGTGAATCAAGACTTGGCTCAAAAAAATGTTCCTTGTTGCTCTGTTCTTTGTTTATTTGACTGTCAGTGTAACAAAAAAAGACATTATTATGTAGGCATGCATGTTGTCTGAGCCCTGTTTCCACTCAGATTATATTTTGCTTGTCCAACTGGTTCATGTGACGGTCACCTGTCTGTTTCCTTATATTTATCTCATTTGTATTTTATTTTTTTTAAGTAGGTATCATTTCCAGTCTGCTATCACCTCACCTTTGTTTTTATTTGGTGGATATTTCCCCTTGTGTGATACATTACACATACAACTTTCGGAAGATACAGCTTAAACGTCATTCTAATTTTTGATACAGCTGCTGTATGTTCAGTTTCACTTCTCTCTTTTTTTTTCGGTTTACTTGAGTTTATGGCAACTCGAAAATTGATCAGAAACCTTTGCAGAACAGCACAGTTGGTTGAATCTCTTTCAAGAAGTCCAGAAACTAACAAGTGATTAACTTCAAACTAAAATGATATTCTCTGTCTGACTCTCATTACTGCAGAAGACCGACTGATCCGTGTACTGAGTCAAAATGGCTATCATGAGACAATTTGGACTCCTGGTGTGGAAAAACTATCTCCAGCAGGTGAGTTACCTACAGCCTGTGTGTCCTGAACAGACGGTGACTTTGTTTGCAACTGTGAATTGTCAGGCGTCACTGTGTTTACAGAGCAGCTGGTGTTATGACAGTGTTTATGAAGTTATAGGCTTGTGTTGCGTCATAAATACAGTAAACGGACTAACACTTTGTTTTTGTACAGATTTATGATGTTAACCCTGCTTTCTTGGAAACTGAGCCCAGTGTGTTGTTGTATCACAGGCTCCAACTCGATCAGCATCCCCATAACTGTCACATGCTTTTCCTGGCCGTATATGGCAGTTGTGGACAAATCAATTCTCTTAGTTTTTTGTGACATACTGTATGGCATGGCCCATATCCGTACGATCTGATTATTTTGATGTGTAACCTTAGATTCATGTGACCGTTTCATATAGTTATGATTTATTTGTTGGCTAACGTGTTAGGCAGGTTACACACACCTGATCAACATCTACAGGAGACACAGGTTGTCCTACTGGAGCAGATAACTAGGTTCTTGCACAAATAAGTGGTTCAGGGAACATTATATCACCAGTTTAAAGTAGATAGTTTTATCTTATTTTAAGAAAGTGTTGTATTTCCATTGTCATACTCGACATAGTCTGGGCTGTGAACTGCCCTGAATGGCTGTTATCATAGCTTTAATATCAGTTGAAAGTTTCACAATGGTGCAACTATTCAGAAGAAGAATTGACTCTCTGCTATGTGAGGCTGTTGCGGCATCACTCTTTGTCTGCTCATTGCAAATAGAAGCAGCAAAGTCCAATTAATGAATAACGTCACAGTCAAATACGCAGCTACATTTTCACAGATTAAAGATTTGACATTCATTTGCCACTGCCAGTGCACCATTGTCCACATATGAGAGGCTACATGCACTCTTTCTCACAAGCATCAGCAGCACATTGCCTCCCCTGAGTGTCCTCGTTATTCAGCTGTAAAAAAAAGAAAAGAAAAGAAAAAGTGTGGTAGAAGAGCAGCCCAAGTCAGATCTGAAGAAGCCCAACAAACATGCATTAAAGTCATAATTTTGATTTAGAGTGGATTAGGGTTCAATATTGGTTCCCCTCTGCAATTTACGGTGTTATATCCTGAAACTGTCCAACTCACTTTGTACTTGAATCATTCAATAGGAGCAGGGTGGAATATATATAAACAGAATAACTCTGTTTTAACCGTCTGAAATCATCTCATTTAAATTTAAAAAGTGTAAAAAGAAGAGATCGATCCTCAGACTCCATTTCGATTATAAATTATTGTAGTTAGTCCTGTCAGGTTATATATGCACCCTTGGGGTTGTGTGTATTTATTCATGCTGCAGTCCTTGTGTGTTCCAGATGATCTAGAGTGGTTTTATTCTACATTACTTACCTGTGATTGGTTTTACCATTTTAAATCATCAATATTCAATCAACAATCTCTTTATTCTTGCTCCCCAGAAACGACAAATCCTGGTAACTTTGGTGGAGATACTCCTGCCCTTGCTATTTTCCGGCATCCTCATCTTGTTGCGTCAGAAGGTGCCCTTTAAGGACTACCCGAATGCCACGATCTATGAAAGCTACGCTGTCGACACGTTACCCAAGAAGTTCTTGGAGCGCTTACAGCTGGGCTACGTGCCCGGTAACTCCAGCGTGGTGCGTCAGGTGGCAGAGGATGTGCGAGGCAGCTTGTCCCTCTCCTCAGGTGAGTGACGGTTGGGCAGGAACTACAGATCTGTGAAATACTACCGACTGCCACGTTCAGTTGGGAAGGTTATATGTTTTTCTGCCTTCTAGTGAATTAGGCATGCAGATCAATACTACTGCGATGTCTGTTTAATAAACATCAAGCCATCTTCAGTTGCCTGTTAGCTTTGCCTTGTATAAACACTGGCATCGAGCCCAGCCTTCATTTGGCAGTAACAAAGTCTGCCTTCACTGCAGGGTTTAGTGGTATGGTCAAAAAACTCCTCAAAGGCAAATGTTCAAATCAGTCGATGTCAATATTCATTGCACAAAATGGCTAATTATTGATGCTAAGATTGATATTTACTGATCTGAGGTAAAACACTTACAGCACTTGTGTGCACTGTGTTACGTCTCTTTGTACAACGTCTGAACATTGTGTTGATTCTGAACCAAAGTGTGGAACTGTTAAATAGTGGTTTGGTGTGGAGTATTGTGCCAAATTTCCATCTCCATATCAAGTCTGTGAACGTTCACGTTATCTTCAGGAGGAACTGACTTGCCTTTTGTAGATCTCTAGGTTAAGTTCCACCAACAGACCGTTTCATATGTACAGGATAGACATCGGTCTAAGTTTTTAGCAATAGAACAACTGACACCATATTCTACAAATGTAAAATATGACTAATTAAGGCTGAATATAACACTTAACACAGAATTAACATGGATCTAGAAAGGTGGACAGAATTGATATTTGCAGTGTTGTGCTCCTGTTGGTTCAAAGTACATATTTTGAACAGTATTATCAGAGGCAATATGAACATAACACAGCAGTAGTTGAAAGTTGTAAATACTTAAAGGATTACTTCACTGATTTGCATTTAGCTTTGTATTAATAGAATGGGACTGGTATTTTTGAAAAACTGTGCTTCCCAACCTCAGTTTCCCCTGAGTCGAGAAATATCTGCATTCTTTTTTTTTTGATACTTGCCCACCAGTGACACTTGGTTCAAGCCTTGGCTCAAGGCATGAAACTACAATGCTAATTCCTCAAGTTTTGGACCCACTCGTAGGGGGACGGGACCTCATTCCCAGAATGTAAACAGATTCGGCCATCTTTGCTAACAGTTACGCTAACGGGACCAACTGTCACTGTTGGGCACGTAACAAAGAAAAGAATGAAGATATTTCTCAACTCAGGGCAAACTGAGGTAGGGAAACACAATCTTTCATCCCATCTAAGGTTGCTGTCAGTCCAAATGGAAAAACAAGTCCCTAGTAAATACCTTATCATGCTCTGCAAACATCTAAGAGTAAATTAAATGAAGAATATTGAGTTGTTGCTCTGCAAAGCACAACACTGAGGCTGTGAAACAAATACCTGAACCTTGACACCACTAGTAATTCAGGGCAGACCTGTGAATACTGGTTCCTCTAGAAACAACCCTCAGGAGAGCAAATAGATCACGCCCATCTTTTGTGTGAAACTGTGTCAGATGAGAGTTCAGACCCTCCTCCTCTTCTCAGGACACCTACGCCACCACAGCTCTTTCCAACTGCCAGCGTCGCACACACCCTCGCTCCGTGACCAGCCACGGAGACGCAAACATGCAGATAGTCCGACTGGCGGGCGTGCAAATACAGTGTTGATGTTTTTTTCTTTCCTTAAGAGCAGCTGTGTTGCTTTAATGACAACCACGAGGCAGTGGGTAGACGTGCTCATGGAGCTGCAGGTTGTCCCTAACACAGCCACAGAGATCCCACTTCGGCCGGTGATAAATAATTTAGCTGCTCTCAGTGATCAGAGGAAAAGGTGGAAGGGAATCAAATTATCTAGCATGCCATGCGCACACACACACGCACACACGCACGCACACACACACACACACACACACACACACACAGCGCGGACCACCAGAATGCACGTACTATATGTCCTCAATGTTCTCACTGAAACAACAACACATCCATTAAATCCACCCACAGATGTAAACATGTTGATACCACATCTGTGGCGTGAGATGCTTTTGTAATAGTGATGGTGTTCTTTTCATTTCGATATGTGTATTTATTTGAGCACTTTAAATGATCTACATTTGTAATGAGCTTCTCCACAGTATTTTCATGTGTCAACTGTGTTAATATGCTGGCTGGGAAATTACCTTTTATTATTTATTTACATTTATATTACATTTGAACTGATTAGTTTGACAGGCTGATTTGCCCTTTACCTGTGTCTCCATGCAGGTGTTTATTTTATGGAACTGACCCAGATTTAACCTTAGACCCAGTGTTTAAACATGCTGTACTTGCCAGTTTCAGGATAGCTTTATGTTTACTTGATAAGAGGAATAGAAATTGCCGCAGGGAGACATTATTGTTGCTATAGAAATTGAGATATTGTGAAAAAAATATATCAGTTTATTATCTTTTATTCTCCTTCTCTCTGTGTTTTCATTTAGTCTCTTTTGGATTGTTTCTGAATATGTGTGTGTTTCAGCCCTTGTGGTATCTCTTCCCTTTTTATAAGATCACAAGATAAAGAAAGCATGTATGTGTGTGTGTGTGTGAGATAAATACCACAACATGACGACTGTGATGCTTTTTTTGTGTGTGTGTGTCTGTTTATTTTACAGTGCGTGGCTTTGAAACCGAGAAACACTTTGAGGAATATGTGAAAAATGACCCTCTGTCGGGAAAGCTGCTGGCTGCTGTGGTGTTTGAGCACCCTTTCAGTCACGATGATGAACCTCTGCCTCTAAAGGTAAAAGGAGGGCCTTTGTCAATGTTTACAATGTTTGTGTGGTTACAGTTACGTGTTTTTGTTTACTGGTTATTGTGTTGGGGACACTGTGGTCAATCAATCATTTAGTCAGTCAATTAATCTTTATTTATGTAGCATTTTTGGCACTTTTTATACAGATATAATTTAACACTAAGTGGGTCATAAATAAGTTAAACATTTAGTAAAAAGAATATATAATATATAAGAAAATAAACACAAGACATATAATAATAGTAGTATAATAAAGTCTGGCTACTGTTTTTCATTTTAACAGAAGTAATTTATGTTTTAATAATCTCAGTGTAAGGAGGAGGAATACAAACACCTTATCAGTTTCTTTTTCAGTATTTATTTTGTCCTATTATTATTATGTCCTCCAGCTGATGCCTAAGTAATATAGGGGAAGTCAAAAAGCAGATGTATGATTTGCTAATATCTATTTCCGATGAATTTCATTTGGCCATATTGTCCTTGTTGAGGGAAAATGGCCAGATGTATAAAACAGTAACACACACATGGTAATATAACAAAAAGACACATTTCCATGTTTATTTTCCTCTCTGTTTTTATTCATTCTGATCCCATAGATCAGTCATCATCAACCATTACTTGTTTCACTTATCAAGGCGTTGAACATTTGCGCAAAAGAATGTCTTTGAGACTGTTCACCATATTAACACAACACCAGTCATTCCATCACCTTTTGAGTACATTACATTACATTACATGTCATTTAGCAGACGCTTTTATCCAAAGCGACTTAGTGAAAAGCGAGTGCATTTAAACATTTGGGTACATATAAGAGCTAGAAGTAAGTAAGAGCTTCAAGTAGAACAAACAATTAAGTGCTAGTCATAAGTGCGATGTACAAGTTTTTTTTTTTTTTTTTTTTTTTTTTTTTGTCGTCTTAGTCGAGGTAGAGTCGGAAGAAATGTGTTTTTAGTCGGCGTCGGAAGATGTGGAGGCTTTCAGCTGTCCGGATGTCGATGGGGAGGTCGTTCCACCATTTGGGAGCGAGGACAGTGAACAGTCTCGAGTTCTGCGAGTGCCTCTGCGATCCTCTCAGTGAGGGGGCAGCGAGCCGGGTAGTTTAGAAGTAGTTTAGAAGGTAGCATGTGTAAAAAAAATATATAATACATTTGACACATTACATGTTTATGATTATACATCATGGTTCTTCTATCTGTGGCATCTGTGCTTACTTTGGATTGGCAAAGGTAAGCACAGATGCCACAGATAAAATGTAACCTGTATATTAAAAATGCCTATAGGAGGTTTTGTCTAAATTAATACCAAATGAAAGGACACATGTTTGTGGTGTGTACTGCACATGGATCAATAATAGAAACAAAAGAGGCCCATGGTGATATGTTATATTTATTCACTCTACAGCAGAGCTGACTGAGAGATATTGGCAACATCTGAAGCCATGTTTTCTGGAGAGACTCGCTCTGGTTGTCACTACTCATTTCCTTCTCGTCTTGCTCTCTCACGCACAGGTGAGCTACCACCTACGCTTCTCCTTCACGCCACGTAACGCCCCGCCCAAAGAGAAATCCGAGCTCAACCCGAACAGTGACCTGGACTGGCACACGCTCAGCCTCTTTCCACTTTTTCAACTGCCTGGGCCGAGAGAGCAGTATGACAAGGAGGGCGGCACGCCAGGTAACAACCCCCCCCGTATGAATGTTACGGATGCTATCGGGTGACGTTTGCGAGGTGTCAGGCAGTGTTCAGGAGACCTTAAATGCTCCTGAGTTAATCTTCACTGACTGATTGATACGTCATGTTTCGATGATGTGATCATGATGTACTGTGGATTAGAGGGGAGACACTGTTCAGCTGTCCCTAAGCAGACCTTTTCTCATAATAAAGCCATACTCCAAAAAGAGGAAGTCATCTTAACAGCACATACACACTGACAAAGCTTTTAGACGCTCATGAATATGAAGTGGCAAACTCCATATGCATTATAATGGCTGCAGCTCCACGTCTCTCTCCTAAGACCTTTTAATGTTAACTTCAAGAGGACTGGAGTCTTTGCCTTGTGGAACATTTCATGACAAAAACCTTTGACCCACATCGTTTCCGATTCAATTATATGGGTATTAACATGTTTTCCTCCGCGATAATGTATCCTCTTTTCCTGTTTAAAGGTTATTTCCGAGAGGGATTTCTGGCTGTGCAGCACGCGGTGGACCGGGCCATCATGCACTCTTACAACAGAACTACCGCTGGCCCTATGTTGCAAAAGATCAGAGTGGTCCTCTCACGGTTCCCATTCCCTGCTTTCATATACGACGTCTTCATCCTGGCAATTCAGAACCAGCTGCCACTTTTACTGGTGCTCAGCTTCACTTACACTTCCCTCAACATAGTACGCTCCGTTGTGCAGGAAAAGGAGAGAAAGCTCAAGGTGTGTTGCCGTGGTTCTCTTTGAAACTGAAATGAGTAACTAAATAAAGCCGACTGACCCTTTACCTCTGCTTGTTCTCATTCATCTCAGGAGTACATGAGGATGATGGGTCTCAGCAATTGGCTCCACTGGAGCGCCTGGTTCCTCATGTTCCTCCTCTTCCTCTCTATATCTGTCTTCTTTGTTACGCTGCTGCTCTGTATCCAGGTGAGCTTGTCTAGCGGATTAAGATGACTTAACCGACATTGCACCATGTAATACCGTAACTACGTATTCAGTCAATAACAGTAGTGTTTACAGTGAATAGCTGCAGCTTGTAGTTGTGCAAGTTTTGAGCCTTTAAAGCACTAATTCTTGTTTTTTTCATCTTGAATGACACTTGTTTTTAAGTATAACGTTGCTGTATTTCGCTATAAAAGCCGTGCTATTATTTTCATATATTGTCAAACAGTAATATAATGCGATGACTGAAACTTTAAGTGCAGGATTTGCTCTAAAAATGTGTCTCATTAAATCACAACTGAAAAGTGGAACTGAATGGGTTGTTTCAGGTGAGCCCTAACGGAGCAGTGCTGTCCTACAGTGACCCCACGCTGGTCTTTGTCTTCCTGTTGGTCTTCACTGTGGCCACAATCAACTTCAGCTTCATGATCAGTGCCTTCTTCTCACGAGGTGTGTCTGTGCGTCGTTGTGTGTCCTCCTCTTTTCAGAAAGACAAATATGTCTCTGTTTGTCAGTCTTTTGTTTTGTGCTGCCTTTCACAAAACACCGAAATGTACAGTGTGCGTAACACGGTGTGCACTCTCAAAAGTAGGTCAAAGTGTTTTGCTTTTAGGTATATCAGCATAGATATTTTGGCACAAAAAAAACCTTCCAGTTCTGAGCTTTTTCTGCTGCTGAACTGTGTGAAATGTTCCTTTTCCCTGTTCTCTGTACTTTCCCTTTTTGTGCTTTTATCCAGAGCTTCTCATTCAATACGGTGTCCATGGCTGTACTATTCTCCCGTATTGAAAGCCCTTGTCAGACTCAGCCTTATTTAAAGTTTTGCAAAGCAGTCAAGTGCTTCTTTAGCAGCCATATGTTCAGATTTATTTTGCGATGAATGGTCATGACTGAGACCTTTTTGTCTACAGGGACAGAGCAGAGGAGAAAAGATAAGAGTGGTTTTGTGTTGAATTTTTCTCCCCATTAATCATATCTTACTTCTGTCCTATGAGTAATGCAATGTGCTCTGTCACCTGCCCAGATAGGTTGTCTTTGTTGCTCTGACATAATTGGGTTGAGTACCATTGTGTCATTTTTATGCCTCTGCACTAGTGAGAGAGCAATGACAGACGGCACATGCGGTTGTAGATTCAGGTTGTCTGTCTGTCTGTTTGATTTTTGTGAAAGCAAATCTTGACCTAGACTCAAAAGTCAGGGTTGAATATGTTGAGGTAAATTCAAGATTCTTTATGTCTCATCATGCACAAAAAAATGCCATATAAGACAGCAAAAAAAGTTCTTGGTGTGTGTAAGAGTTGGCCGTTTTTATGTTTTACGTTTGTTTTGCTCTTGTATTGTGTGTTTTATTGCTTTTATATTCCATTTTTATTGTTCTTTATATTGTTTTACATCCCGCCTGTTTTAATTCTTGATGCGATGTACGGCCCTTTGGTCAACTCTGTTGTTTTTCAGTGTGCTGTAGAAATCCAAGTCAATCTAAGCCCAAGAAACCACATAATCATTTTTTTCCTACACTATAATACAATTCATCTCATGATTCTTGAACCTTTGGCCTAAGATTGAGGGTTTTTCTTTCGTGGAAGTGGAAGATGGGTGGAAAGAAGTAAGATGTAGGACTTTTACAGAGAATAGGCCTAACCAGAAGAGTGAAAGGGTCCTTCAGTGCCATTTTTGAACAAAGAGGAACTTTGGGCTGTCTTTGTGGTGTGAAGCCCTCTGGAAACTTCTCCCAACCGTCCCCACTTTTAGAAACAGATGATGGTACTTAATCAGGCAAGCTCAGAATGTCACATTGTCTACCACAATGTTCCTCTTTTGAGATGTCTTATGACGCTGCTCAGAAATGGAAGTAAAAACTGCTTTTGTTCTCCACATCCACGCTGCTCCACCTTTTATTCCTCATTTGTCCCCGATCACCGTCTTATTTGTCAGTTGGTGCTTAATCTTAAATCCTTAGAGAAATGGGTTCGCAGCAAAAATACAGCTCTTGTCTTGGTTGGAAAGTGCATGTGCGTGCATTGGCTGAAATGTTTTTCATGTGACAAGAGCTGCTGTTGCTACTGTTGGCATGAGCTTCCCACTAATGACTGATTCTTTTTTATTTCAGCCAATGTGGCAGCGGCAGCAGGCGGCTTCATTTATTTCCTGAGCTACTTGCCTTATTTGTTCCTCTGGCCACGTTACGACTTACTGAGCCACGCACAGAAGGTGTCGGCCTGCCTCATATCCAACGTAGCCATGGCCATGGGTGCCCAGCTCATTGGAATGTTTGAAGGCAAAGGTGAGATTTGATAAAAAATATAATATAAAAATATGTGTCAATCAGAGACTGCAAATACCACTTATTGTCATTACTGATTAATCAATTGAGCTATTTTCTGTAATATTAAATGTAAAGAATAGTAGAATAATTATACCGAACCTCGAAATGACAATTTCCTCAAATTCACTATTAGAGAGAGTTAGAAGGAACTGAAATCTTAGACTGCTTTATCTAAGAAAAAATGTTGTTAAATATGGATTTTTTTTTGTTCTTTATGTTTTTAAAAAAAATTGCAATGTTTTCTCTCCAGGCACAGGAATCCAGTGGTCTAACTTGTTTGACTCTGTCACGGTGGATGATGACTTCTCCATGGCCCAGGTTCTGGCCTTGCTGCTCTTTGACTCTGTGCTCTATGGGCTGGTGGCCTGGTACATGGAAGCAGTTTTTCCTGGGGAATACGGAGTGCCTCTCCCATCTTACTTCTTTGTGCTGGTATGCTGTGCACCATGGCATTCACGCATGCAAGCACACACACACACATTAACCAAGGATTTAACCAAATGCAAACATATGAGTTTGGTGTCAGTATGGACGGATCAAAAGTGAAATAGTTTTCTCTCAGAATTAAAAAACATTTCTCTAGCAGTGTCATTTGCAAATTCAATCTTAAAAGAATTGTACATAGGAGACATAAATACAATTCCCTCATAATCATTTCTCGTTGATCTATATTTTGTTACCTTCGATGTAAGATAGTCTTAATACATGTTTTTCACTGATATTTGTTACATTTGAAACTGTATTTATTGATTACATTATCTTGTTTTGAAATACAGTACTTGTGACACTTTTAAACGTTGTCTATTGTGTATGAACGTCAAATATCGCTACATTTTAAAGACTTTGGTCAAGGTGAAAAGAATAAATAATGCAACACTACAAATACAAATTGCCATGAAAAAGGAAAATAGATGTCATAGAAAAACATTTACCTCAGTTGCTTTACTGCAAAAAGAGCATATCCTGCTCCCCTTTTAAGAAATGAATACTGATATTGTTATGTACCGGTCTCATACACTTTTCTTTTTCCATACACTCCTCTGCAGCCGTCATACTGGTGCAGCAGCCCTCGCATGGCTCTGGTGAATGAGAAGGAGGAAGAAGAGGACGCAGAAAAGGCTCTAAAGGGAGAGTTTATTGAGGAGGAGCCAGCCGGACTTGTCTCTGGGATCAAGATTAAACACCTTGTTAAGGTGAGCAACAAAATAGATCACTATGAACAGTATGGTGTAGGGCATGCATTTCCCCTCACTGTAAATTGGTTAATAATTCATCTGAACCCACTGCACCTTGTGTATGTTCTATTTCAATGTACCACAACTCCAAGTCAAATTCCTTGTATGTGTAAATGTACTTGGCAACAAAAAAGCAGCGATTCTGAAGCAAGACTACATGTGTCAGGCATTGTATTTAACTATTTTAGGTTTGTTACCTTTACAGGACTTTAAAGTGGGCAACAAGACACGGAAAGCAGTGCATGATCTTACGCTGAACATGTTTGAGGGACAGATCACAGTGCTGCTGGGACACAACGGTGCTGGAAAGACAACAACACTGTCCATGCTGACAGGTGAGCGGGACATGGTTATACTCACATACGTGCTAAGCACGCCACCCTGACAACATTCAACTAAACTGCCTTCATGTTTGTGTTTGCAGGTCTTTTCCCACCCAGCGGCGGCAGGGCTTATATCAATGGGTACGACATCTGTCAGGACATGGCTCTGATCCGCCGCAGTCTGGGACTGTGTCCGCAGCACGATGTGTTATTCGATAACCTTACTGTCAGAGAGCACCTGCTGTTTTACGCGCAGGTACTCACATTATCCTGTCACATAAAAAAATGTGCACAATGCAGTTTGATTATCATATCATTTTCTCCATCATATCCAGTTGAAAGGCTTCTCCAAAAACAAGACTCCAGACGAGGTGGACAGAATCATTCGGATCCTGAACCTTGAGAACAAGCGGCACGCTCGCTCCAAGACCCTCTCGGGTGGCATGAAGAGAAAACTGTCCATTGGCATTGCCCTCATTGGTGATTCCAAGGTAAAGAGGTTCACAAGCGTCTTTCATTATCATATTCCCGTGTCCGCCTCATTGAGCGTGTCTTCCTAACTCAACCCACGTTTCAGGTTGTAATGTTGGATGAGCCCACGTCGGGCATGGACCCATCTGCTCGCCGTGCAACCTGGGACCTTCTGCAAGGGGAGAAATGTGGTCGCACCATTCTGCTCACCACACACTTCATGGATGAGGCTGACCTACTCGGCGACCGCATCGCCATCATGGCAGGAGGAGAGCTGCAGTGTTGCGGCTCACCACTTTTCCTGAAGAACAAATATGGTCAGTGAAGGCTGGTGTGGAAAACAACAAGCAAGTACGACGGAGTATTAGGGCCACATTGAGAAAAAATGTTTTATACGGACTTCGAGAATAAAGTCGTAAATTTATGAGATTAAAGTCGTAATAAAATGTTGTTTTAGGAGAGGAGAGTTGTTCAAATGAGGGCTGCGCTGCATTTCGTGGAGTTGTACTATAGGTTTCACAAACAAGGAGATACTTTTGGCACATGAGCATCACATTGTCAAGTATCAGGACTTTGAAAAGTAAATCGCTTTTATGGAGGAGAAACTATCTGGAACTGGTCGACTGAGTCAAGGTCTGGCGAGTAGTAGTAGTGCAGTACTGTGCAGAGACCCCAGTGCATTATAGTATATGGATTCACGTGATAAACTAGAGAAACCAAAAAACCCCTCTGTACGGCCAGCTGATGCATCCAGCGATTTCCTCCAAGTCCGCCTGGTTCTTTCTGCGGAAAAGATGCGTTTTAGAATAGAATATCACAAATTTATTCTCGTAATTGTACAACTTTAATCTCATAAATTTACGACTTTAATCTCGTAAATTAAGACTTTTTCTCGAAGTCTGTGAATGTTTTTTTTTTCCATCAATGTGGTCCTAATACTCAGTCGTACAGAAGTGATGTGGACTAGTTGACAAATAGTTTTTATTTATGTTTAGTTAGTTTTAACATTCTTGCTAAAGAGGAAAGACACTTTTTTCTACACAGCAGGTTATTAGCAGCTTCTATTTTTAACATACTCTTAGTAGCAACACAAAACCTTTCTGTACACACTGCATGTCACCAAAGGTAATTGGTCATATATAATAGAAGTGCTTTAAATAAGAAACTTGGACGTTATTCAGTCAAAACACACACTGTAATAGCTTCAAAAAAAGTCATATTATATTTCCTCTGCTCGCCAGGTGCCGGCTACCACATGGTGATAGTGAAGGACGCCCTTTGTAATGTGTCCGAGATCAGCCGCCTTGTCCACATGTATGTTCCCAATGCCACGCTAGAGAGCAGTGCCGGAGCCGAGCTCTCTTACATTTTACCCAAAGAAAGCACCAGCAAGTGAGTCCCTCAGGTTTTTGATCATATGTAGAAAATTCACAAAAAAGCATGAAGTGGCTTAACGGTTAGAAAGACCCAGAAATCTCCTCTGCTGGACTGAACAGCTGACAGATTTTGAGGTCTTTGAAAGGAATCCATGTGGTACAGAGTGTCTCAGAGTGGGTTCTAATTTTCACAAATGAATATCTGATTAAACTCTTCAGTTTGTTATTACAGAATCAAGAGCTGACGAGTGTATAATGACGCGTTTTGCTGATTAATTAATACTGTTGGTGTCACCACTCAGATTTGAGCTGCTGTTCGCTGAGCTGGAGATGAACAGGGAGGAACTGGGCATCGCCAGCTATGGAGCTTCTGTAACCACCATGGAAGAAGTTTTCCTCAGGTAAAAAAAACGTTTTTGTGTTTGTGTATCAACAGAAGTCACAGTCTCTGTGGGTAAGTCTCCTTTTGTTATGTATAATTGATGTTATTTTTTTGAGTTCAGTTCTGGAGTCCTATGTTTATTTTGATTCATTTGTGTCGCATCATTTTTGGCTTCCCCCCCCCCCACAAATTAAAATGGTTTCAATGCCACATTCATGAAATGCCTTTTTGAATTTGTAAAAATGTAGTGTAAAAAGGCACAAACATGGCTGAGATCTTCACCCCTTTGTTTACACATCTCACTCTCAGCTGCCTGCTCCCTAATGAGCAGTTATTTCTGCTTCCCTGTGGACTTAATGTGTGTATCTGTGGCAACGAGCACAAGAGCATTTCTTCTGCAAAAGGCTGACACTGCAGGCTATTTCCTCAAGTGTGTAACAGTGTAACTGCCAGTGCCAAGAAATACATGTTTCACAGGCCTTATTACTTGCAAACCGTTTGTGTTTTCCGGCCATACAGTAAATGCTCCACTCCTTTATTCAAGGCAACGGCAACGGCAAATAGAGCTGCTGTTGAACGTTTATTCATTTCACTAATTTTCTCGTGTCCAGTGTTTTCCAGCCGAGTACAATGGTGTCATTTAAATAGTCACAGCATTATTTGTGTCTTCAGAGTGGGAAAGCTGGTAGATTCTAGTTTGGACATCCAGGCGATCCAGCTGCCTGCGCTACAGTACCAACATGAGAGACGCTCCCATGACTGGACCACAGATGATGCCAGCAGTATCAGCGGAATGACCGATGTCACGGACTTCACGGACAGCGGCACGCTCATCTCGGAGGACTGCTCCAACATCAAACTGAACACAGGGGTGAGATAAGAGGAAACTTTTTGTGCGTCTCAAATTGCATGTCTTTACATTTTTAGTTCACCTTCTCTCCTCCCCCAGGTCAGACTGTATTTGCAGCAGTTTTACGCCATGTTCCTGAAGAGGGCATTGTACAGCTGGAGAAACTGGAAGGTGATGGTCGCTCAGTTCCTGGTGCCTTTGGTCTTCACTGTCGTGGCCTTAGTCGTGGCACGCACTTTACCCAATCACAAGGACGCTCCTCAGCTTAAGCTGGCCCTCAGTCGCTACGGAACTACCAGGGTCCCTTTGGCTCTTTCGCCTGGAGCGAGTCTTCTGGCTTCTGACCTGGCAAATGTATATAGGTCACAGCTCTCTGCACAGCTCGGCCAATTCATCAACATCACGGGTGAGCACGGGGGCACGAAGACCCTGTTTAGACCTGGTATTGACAGCCCTTCTTGAGTGTTTGCATGAGTTCCAGTTCCGACATCACATCAGCGATCACCTCCTCAGCTGACGTCTCTGAGCGTCAGTAGTTTCCCGGAATCCGCACTCATATGTTAATTCATATGCAGCCACTGCCACAGTTTTCAACACTAATTACCATAGGATTTAGATTTTCTAATGGTTGAAACTTTTTTTTTTTTTAGTCCAGATTTGATTCACTCAAACAACTTATCATTATCTTTTTTGTCTCTCTAGTTGTCACTCATGAGCACACACACTGACAAACACGGACACACTGTCCATATGGGACTGGATTCCTGAGGACGGATGTTAATACCAGGTCCGAACAAGGCCAAAGATATAGTTAGATTGTTACTGACCATGTTATGTCCTCTCTCTGATGCTCCTCTCAGACATTACTGAGTACATCCTGACCCAGGCAGAAGAGGAGGGCGGCAGCTTTAGTGAGCGCTGCGTAGTGGGTGCGGCTTTCCGCGGCAGCAGCCGCAGCCAGTACACCGAGGCGACGGCCTACTTCAACAACCAGGGCTACCATACTCCTGCCACGGCACTCATGATGGTGGACAATGCCCTGTTTCAACTCATAGCGGGGCCAAACGCTTCTATTGAGACGGGAAACTACCCCATGCCTCGCAACCTGTCGGAGATCGCCCAGAGTCAGCTTACAGAGTGAGTAATAATAATTCTAATGAAAATGTGATCAAAATCACATCAAATCAAACTCAGACAAGCAGCAGTCGTAAATGTATGAAGGTGCTGTACTGAAACAAGGCTTACATTATAGTTACGCGATCTATTTTCCTGGTTCTACACCCGTTAAAACCCTGAGTTTTGTAGCAGCTGCACTATTTTTGTTAATACCAGAGGGGTGGGGATCAATTTGCCTGCTATCAACTACTCAAAGGTGCCACATGTATATTTTTTCCCTGCTGCTCAACGTTGTTCCCGGAGGGGAGCAGCTGGTTTTAATAGTTGCTTACAAAGAGCTTAAACCGTTGTTGGCTTTCAAAGACGTTATAAGCTGCTGTACTCTACAGTGATTTGCTAATGGAAAGTGATTTGACATCCAGGCCTCACATAAAATCCATTTTTACTACAAATAGATTGATTTTGTGAGAAAAGAGCCAGGATATAAATGTAAAGAAAAGACTTTTGGGAAGCACTGGTACAAAGTCACTGTCACTAGGTCATTCTGTTTTCCCTTATCTATTCTCTTAAATATGATTTAGAAATGTCTGATTATAGATTTAAATTTCATGTTGTGTTGCCGTGAGCAAGGACAACTGATTACTTAATTTTAAGATATAATTTTATGCTTGTATTATTTAATCAGTCTTAAGTAAAAGGCTGAAAAAGGCTTAGAGTTACAACAGAGTAATCATTTTGATTTCAACTACTCAATAAGTTAATAATCAGCATAGCTATTAACAGCTAAAAAAAAGGTGATTACATGTCATTGTGTGTTTACAACTTGTTGTTTTGTTGTTGTATTTTCCAGTAAGTGACAAAAAAAACATGGTTTAAACATAAGTTTGAGCATTGATTATAGACTCATCTGTATGAGTATGGATCCTGCCAGTGAAGTGTTAAACACTTCACGTCTTTTGTGCAGTTTTTCTTGACTGTCTCTGACTGTCATCACTGACCTTTCCTTCCTCCTGCAGGAGTAAGATGGGCTTTGCCATCGCCATCAACCTGATGTACGGAATGGCCTCCCTGTCCAGCACCTTCGCCCTGCTGCTCGTGACCGAGTCCTCCATCAAATCCAAGCACGTGCAGCAGGTCAGCGGTGTCTACCTGTCAAACTTCTGGTTTTCAGCACTGCTGTGGGACCTGGTCAACTTCCTGTTGCCCTGCCTCCTCATGCTGGTGAGTGTGACATCTGATGTTTGACTCGTATGGGATTAGGATATCGAGACGGGCTTGATTTGTTCAGACTAAAAGTGATTGATTGAATTGTCCGTCATGTTGTGTTTGCCGGTCTCAGGTGGTGTTCCAGGCGTTTGGAGTCAAGGCTTTTGTAGAGGAGAACCACTTGGTCGATGTGTTGCTGTTGCTGATGCTCTATGGCTGGGCTATAGTGCCTCTGATGTATCTCCTGAGCTTTTTCTTCTCCACTGCTGCTACTGCCTACACTCGCCTTACTATCTTCAACATGATCTCTGGCACGGCCACCTTCCTGGCCGTCACTATTATGACCATCCCAGGTGAGCGGAAATGCTGGCTCCTAGCACTGGTAGACATCAGGAAAGTGTCATACTCACCATTCTTTCCAAAATCTTTCCAAAACAAGTGGCTTTTTGAAAAGGCAGTGAGAACACAGGTTCAGATGGAAAATATCAGGAGAAAAAAGTTAAAAGGAAAATACTGCTTCTTCACAACTATTATCCATTGTGTCCTTGGTCTAGAGTTGAACCTGCAGGACCTGTCACGCTTACTGGATAAGGTGTTCCTGATCTTCCCAAACTACTGCCTCGGAATGTCCTTCAGCCAGTTCTACCAGAACTACGAATTCATCTCATTTTGTACCTCCGGTCCTTTCAGCCAGTCACTCTGCAAGTACTTAAGTAAGTGTTGCATAAATGAGGTCTACGATAATGAGATCCAACCCAAATTTATTTCTATAGCAATATAAAAACAATAAAAACAGATCGTAAAAACAGTAATACACACTTTCTGATGCAGTTGTTTGCTAGGGTAGTTTACAGTAGACAGGATTTTTATGCAAAAAAACATTTCAGTAAGGCAATTATTATTGTTATTATTATTATTATTATCATTATTATTATTAATAAGCATTATTGTCATAAAAAGTGTTTGAAATCCAATTATTATTTCCATGTCAGTTTTCTCTTGCTTTATGTTTTAAGTCTGCTATGCCCTCACATAACTTTGTGTCCTCTGGTTTTAGACATCACCTACCAGACAAACTACTTCTCAATGTCAGAGCCCGGTGTGGGACGCTTCCTTGTGGCCTTTTCAATTCAGGGAGTGGTTTATATCTGTCTGCTGTTTGTCATCGAGCTCCAGTGTGTCCACACTCTCTGGAGGGTTCTCACGTCCCTGGGTAGACGACGCAAACAGGTAGCTGAAGTGATGGAGCAATGAGAAGTGTTATTTTTCAGCTTTCCATGGAAATCTTCAAAGTTTGTCTTTAAGCATCCAGATGCAATTACATGTATAATAAAATAGATTCAGATTTCAGACTTCAAATGTAAAAAGAATATTAGGTTGGAGAGGTGGTAATAATGTACACTTTTCAGAGCTTTTTTGTAAAACTAATAACATTAAATAGCAGCACGTGTTATAGTTACGGTACATTTGTGTCATGCTTATTAATTCATGCATCTGTGTGTATGTCAGTTACCTCTTATAGAGGATGCCGCACTTCTTCCAGAGGACCGAGACGTTGCCGAAGAGAGGAAGAGGGTCCTCGAGTGCCAGCCGATGGTCGAGTCGATGGTCGGTAGCCCCCTCATACTGCACGAGCTCAGCAAGGTATGCAGCACAGGAGTCGTACAAACGCTGCAACTGAAGGGCCTCAGTGCTGAAATATGGGATGCCTGTAGAGGTGTGTGTCCCTGCAAGATATGACCATGTGGTACAGACCCACTCTTATCTCTCCTTTTCAGGTGTACAGCAGCGGGACAAATCTCCTGGCTGTGGACAGACTGTCTCTAGCTGTAGGTAAAGGAGAGTGTTTTGGCCTCCTGGGCTTCAATGGAGCAGGAAAGACCACAACCTTTAAGATGCTGACGGGCGACGAGAGCGTCACCTCCGGGGATGCTTACATTGATGGATACAGCATCTTGAGGGACACTAAAAAGGTAGGAGAGAAGGGACGTTTTGATTTAAATGGACTTAAATCTTCAGCGTTAGCCTCATGCCGTCATTTATCTCTACATTGCAGGTGCAACAGCGCATTGGTTACTGTCCTCAGTTTGATGCGCTGCTGGATCACATGACAGGAAGGGAAACTCTGTGTATGTATGCCAGGCTCAGAGGCATACCGGAGAAGTATGTGTCCAGCTGTGTGGAGAACGTCCTGAGGTCACTGCTGCTGGAGCCTCATGCTGACAAGCTGGTCCGCAGCTACAGGTAAGAAAACAGTGAAAAACTCTGAACCAGGGTCTGTGCACACTTTACACTGGGTAATGCCATATTTTGTCGAACCATGCGTTAATAATAATATGTCGCCATCAACTTGCAGTGGTGGCAACAAGCGGAAGCTGAGCGCAGGCATGGCTCTCATTGGTGGGCCCCCTGTCATCTTCCTGGACGAACCTTCGACTGGGATGGACCCCGTGGCCAGGAGGCTGCTGTGGGATTCCGTTACACGCACACGGGAGTCTGGCAAGGCCATAATCATCACCTCTCACAGGTGAGAAGTGTGAATAGTGTGACTGGGCAATAGTTGTCATACATATGACGGGCTGGTGGAATAACGTCATGTTACAGTGTAACATAAGTGTAACTTTTAAATACAAACAAATTGTCAAATGTGATCACACAAAAAACACTCTCTCTGTGTTTTTCTGTATCATGCTATTCAAATGTTATTGGAGCAAAAGGTTTCAGCAGCTGTCGCTGTAGACTCAGGTCTGGTAGTATTGCCTGGCAGAGCTCTTTTCTCAGATGATAGACACACTAGTACAAGTAATGTTATTATAAAATGATCTAATAGTTGCAAAATAATATCATCAACAACAACAACAAATGACATTTCAGAAAATATTGTACACCTCTGCATTTAGCAATAACTACTGTATTATTTCATATTTTAAATGCATAACATATGAGCGCAGAAAATATGTTACTTCCACCACCTACAAATCTAAAGTACTGTGATAATACACTGATTTCATATTTTAATCAACCACTTCATTATGTTATTTTATTTAATTTTTTTACCTAAAGTGTTTTTACAATGTGTAACAGTTCATCCTATGTATCCTAATTGCTCACATTTCTATCCGTCCCACATCACCAGTATGGAGGAATGTGAGGCGCTGTGTACCAGACTGGCCGTGATGGTCAATGGTCAGTTCAAATGTCTCGGCAGTCCCCAACACCTCAAGAGCAAGTTTGGCAGTGGCTACACGCTGCTGGCTAAAGTGCACGTGGATGCGGATTTGGAGGACAGTGACCTGCAGCTTTTTAAAGACTTCATTGAAAGCACCTTTCCAGGTCAGAGACAGAAAATTGACTTTTCCTTTCAAAATTTGCGGGGCTAATTATAAAGAATAACTGTGAAAACACAACAGAATAACAACAGGACTTTTGACATGTTACTCATCACTTTAACAATAGCTTTGCTCAGTTGTGTGTATGTACGTCAGGACATTGTGACAGTGACTAAATAGTATTTAGCCAACATGGCTGCTGTACAAAAGGCCCAATACATAAACTCAGGCAGAAGTGACAGCTTCTTCATTAACTATGAAAAATAAACTAAATGTTTTATGAGTCACGTTGGTTTATTATCCTCTGCAGTGGCACCTACGTTTACGGTTAGAATTCTTTATTTTAAATGGCACATTAACGTGTCAAAATAAAAGTATTTCTCAGTGGGATTTTGATTTACATCTAACTGGCAATTTTCCTCCCACTTCAGGAAGTCAACTGAAGGATGAACACCAGGGAATGGTGCACTACCATCTGACTGACAAGACATTGACCTGGGCCCAGGTATCCTAACAGATCCTCACATTTGAAAAGCACATGTGCCGCGTGATCACCCCCTATTGGACAAAATAATCCCAGTCATTTTGAAATGAAATTGTATTTATGTTTTTAGCCATGTTGTCTATTTGTGAGCAAAATAACTCAAAAGTAAAGAATGTATCTGATTTGAATTACGTTTTATGTGGGATGTGGGATGTGGATTATGGCGCAAGGAAGGAATAATTAGATTTTGGTGGTGAACTGGATCCACATTCAAGATTTGTATCGTATATAACCTCACTATTTTATTGTTATTTTGTCTTGAAAGTGCTCTTTAGTCTCAGGTCCAACTCACAATGAGGATTTGTGAAGGTAACATAAAAGTGAGCGAGTGGCAGAATTAGACGTCAGTGACTAATGTCGGTAATTTAACATGCTCACAGTAATGGTTTGATATGATAATCATACTCAAACAATTCTCCAAACAATAAGATACACAGCACCTGTGTACACACAGGGGGAAGGTATTAGTCGTTCTATATTGGTGCTTGGGACTGTGATCTTGTCAGGTTTGCACTCACATCACCTTTTTTTCTTCTCCCTCTCAGGTGTTTGGCACGTTGGAGGCAGCCAAAGAGAAATACCGCATTGAAGACTACTGTGTGAGCCAGATTTCATTGGAACAGGTGTTTCTCAGCTTCGCTCAGTTTCAGCACTGTTCAGAAACTGGGAGGAATTAAGCGGAGCAAGGAGTCTGTCCATTCACCATCACCGTCCATTTTCTACAGTGTGTGTGTGTGTGTGTGTGTGTGTGTGTGTGTGTGTGTGTGTAGGACCTGTGTACATGGACCCATCTTGGCTATTTTTTAAAAGACCAACAACACACACACAGAGAAAGAGAGACCGGGCTAGTCCCTGAACATCAACTCTAGCATTTCCAATACTATATCCTGTCGATGTGTCTTTCTTGGCTCATTCACGTTGTTGTCATTCTTGTTGTTTTGTTGCCGGGATGGAGACGGTTGAGGATGTCGTCTGTACCAAGTAATGAACTCTGCACCTTAAAATGAGGTCAAAGACAATGACGCAGCTCGTTCGATGAGGAGCGCTCCTCTAAACTGCGTGTTCAGATTGTTGTTTGTTGTTATTTATAAGTTAATTTTGCAAATTTTAGCTATGTTTTTGGGAGGGGGGGCGGGATCATGAATCATCACGCGAGAGTGAACCAATCTATTTGACGTGTTCGTGAAACCGTTGCAGACCTTTGCGCCTTATCAAACTAATGAGGATTTGTTTCCTTATGTTGTTGTGTACAAAATGTAGTTGCCGGATGTAAAAAAAAAAAAAAAAATGATGACGGTACTAAAAACACTTACTGGTGAGACTGCAGAGAGTAACAAACACAGGACTCCTCTGCTCCCCCCACCCTTTCCCACGAGTGTCGGGGGAACTACGGTGGCCTTCTCATACCAGAAAGGATGTCGTCGTTCGTTGTTTGCGTAGAAAGCTTCTGCTTCAGAACACGAAATGCACTTTCTAGCCGTTGTATGCTGTAGACATAGGGTGGCGCGAGATGACAGCATATGCATAGTGCACACTGTATATAAGGCTTTACTCCGTGGCTACGAAAACAAACTGTTTTTTTTATTTTTTAACTGATTATACACTTAAACATACTCATCATGGGTGATATATATCGATCTCTGCCAACGAAACCACCCAAATGTTACACGTAGGACCTTTAAAGTGGTTTAAAAAGGTTTCATTTTTGACTCATTAATGAATGCATGTATGTATGAAATATGACTCACAGGTGGCATGATGATTATGACGATGATGAAAACTGGAAGACCGTCCTTCCTGTTGTTGAGGGTTAGCCCTCAGTGTACAGTTTGTCCAGTGTGAATGAGTACGTCCAGTACGCCGTCCACTACGAACCAGAGATTGTTTGTTTTTGCTGCCAAACATGTCCAGGCATTGCAGTTTTAGGTGGAAGCTTTTGAGCATTAACGTATTTTTGTTGTGTTAAAATGGTGCTGTTGTCACAGCAAGAACACAAGCCGTCAAATTGTACGAGACTGCACGTAATTTTAATTCAGGCGTAGAACAACAAGACTGCAATGAACTCTGAGGTATTGAACACTTGTTTTTAATTTCTCCCCACTGCTATGCATTTCACACCGTGTGTGTGTGTGTGTGTGTGTGTTGTGTGTTCTATCCACATTCTTGTGAAGACCAAATACATATAAACCATAGGAGGCGACATTTTAGGAAAGAGAGGACCTTTTAACAGGTCCTCACAACTTTAAAGGGCTTTTAAGACCTTTTCCTGGTTAGAGAAAGGGACTCACTTGGATAGATACAAGAATGTGTGTGTGTGTGTGTCTTTGTCTGTGTGTAAGTATGACAACAAATGATCCCTGATTTCAGCCAGACTGTATACGAACAGTGCTATGATAATCCTTAAATCTCTGAAAACCCGTGAGAGAGTTATTGTGTGAAGGACAGACATCATATTTAATGTAGAGCTGCAAAATAAATTAAAAAGCCCTGATAGTTGTATGTAGTCTAATAAAGGTTGTCAACACGGTCCTCTGCACACAGAGGCGTGGATGGGGAAGAAGAAGAATCAGCGGCGTGCTTAGAATGTACCCATTCACTACAGTCCCAAAAGCTTTGTTTGTGTTTTAAAAAAACTTGTGTTTAAAAAAAAAGGTGTGTATTCTATATTGTAGAGTTATTATAAATGACCCCGACATTCCTCGCACATAATGATACAAAAATACTTAAGCAATTGCATTTGCCACTTGTCAACAATCAAATGGACTTTTGTGAGCATGATTCCTTCTTTGAAATAATCAATGTGGCTTCACAGGAGTCAGATGAACGCGTGAACCGTCTCTCACATTAATCGACTTCATACACAACTTTGCGGCACTTATTTTCCTGTGTGTTATGAGGAAAAGTAGAGACTGACATTCCAGGAAGACTCTAATATGTGACTTATTGATCTTTAAAGGATTTCCTGTCTTCATTTTTTTTTTAACTTGTGTTTTATTTGTTCGTGTGCACAATTCATCTCTCATTGACTTGACTTGAATCGCCTTTAATGCTGGATATGTAGTTACAGGAAACGGAACGGTTTTCATCGCTCAAAAGACCGTGCATCATATTTAAAAGGGGAATGTACGTCATATTAATTGTGAACTGGAGTGTACTGTTCCATGGAACTGAACTTGTCAACTGTATGTGCGTTGTTCATTTTTTAAATTAAATAATGCTCTACGCAAAAGGGAGTAGACGTCACTGTGTGGTCTCGTTTTTTCGGCAGCTGACACTGTTTGCATGCAAGAAGGTGCCTTTTGTTTATATAAATATACAACTTTATGGCTATACCAACACAAAATAACTCTTTAAGAGCTAAGTCGACTTTTTTAGCTGACATTTCATGGTTTAAGTTTTCCCACAATTATAAATAATGTTTATTTCCATTATTGGCTGTAATTGAGCTCATGTAGACTTGTGCAGCAAGAACAGGACAGCAACTTGTGGATAGTACGGAAGAGTATTAGGGCCACATGTTAAAACATTTTTGAAAAAAAAATACAGCACAACTTATAAGAAAAAAGATCAGAAATCTGAGAAAAAAGTCAATTCTGAGGGGAAAAAAGGCCAAATTCTGGGATTAAAGAAAAAGTCAGAATTCTGAGTTCATTCTCATGCATTCTCAATTCATGCTGTTTCACTTTTTTTTTCTTTCTTTCAGATTGTCAGATGTGGCCCTAATACTCTTGGTACCTTGCTCAGAGTGTACACAAACCAAATCATGACCATGACAGAGACCAAAATGATAGTACTGCCATGAAATATTGAGAAAATGTCTGGAAACTGAAGGGTTATTTTGTGAGGTTTCTTTTTTTTTTTAGGTAAATCACCATTTTATGCAAATCACAACATGTGTATGCGCAAACATGTCTTGAACAAACCCTGTGTAACAGCCCTTTTTCAAAGCAGATATTTGACATGGAATAGGAGGACAAACACGGGGTTTTACACCGGATGACATTAATTCTGTCATCCATTAAGAAACTCAGAGTCGTACTATTGTTCAAATCTGTAGCAGTTGTTATTTCAACAACTCTACTATATGTGTACACACATGGTCGCATACAAATGTGTTTAATACCATCATTATTCTCATAGCTGTGTTCCGTTTTTTGTTTGATTTTCAAAATTGGGAAGTCCACACACATCCCAGGAGGGCGGAGAGAAGAGGAGTAAGACCATCCTGAACACAACACTCCCGCTCCATTACTACACTAGCTGTGTACATTTAAAGAACATCTCTTAACAGCAAAACAAATGGCTCTTTTGTTAGATGATGTTTTCTCTCTCACCACCAGTCCAACCATCGTGTTGGGGACCGTTTTTCTCCTGCTTCTTCTCTACGTCGTCTCCAGGAGCTTCACCTCTGAGTTAATGAGCAAGGAGCCCCCAGGACCAAGGCCTTTGCCCCTGCTTGGAAACCTATTACAGCTTGATCTCAAGAGGCCCTACAAAACACTCTGTGAGGTGAGTTTAACATGCTTTACTTTTTTATTGCTATACGATTTTGTTTTAGGGTATTTAAATCTCTCTCTCTTTTTTTTATATTTTCTTTTATCATTTCTCCAGCTCTCAGAGAAATATGGTTCTGTTTTTACGGTTTACTTGGGAACCGAGAAAGTGGTCGTCCTGGCTGGATACAAAGCAGTCAAAGAGGCTCTGGTCGGCTACGCGGAAGAGTTTGGAGACCGACACATCTCCCGCATATTTCATGATACTCATCATGGTCATGGTATGACCCTATCTTTTAAACCTTTCATTTAGTTGTTGTTGTTTTTTTATGATCTCTTGTACTTGTCGTCTGTTTAATGTTGCAATTTTGTTTTAAAAACCTTTATGTGTTTTGTTTTATTCAACCCTCATGTTTCATAGGACTTGTGTTTGCTAACGGGGAGTCGTGGAAAGAGATGAGACGTTTTGCCCTCAGCACCATGAGAGACTTTGGGATGGGGAAACGACTGGTGGAGAACAAAATCTTCGAGGAATGTCGGTTTCTGATGCAAATGATGGAGCAGCACCAAGGTATTGTGTGAAATAAAGAGTGTGCCGGGATATATAGCACTCCAGGCAGTCTTTGTGAAATGTATAGTGAAGCATTTTGTTGGTAGGACTCGGTGCATTGCAGCTTTTTAATATCGTTTTTGTGTATTTCAAAGGAAAGCCGTTTGACACAGCGTGTCCGATGAATTATGCCACATACAATATAATCTCCTCCATTGTGTATGGAAGCAGATTTGATTATGATGATCCTCAGTTCCAAAACCTAGTGAGAAGGGCGATTGAGAACGTACGCCTTTCAGGTTCTGCACCAATCCAGGTAATCCTTGTGTTTGCCGTTTCAAAAGCGGTCTGTAAGCTAATATAGGACATATATGCAATATATACAACAATGACATGTAATGTAATATATGCTTAAGGAATAATTGCACTGTAATGACCTGAAGGCCTTTTCCTTCACCTGTTGTGTCAGTACACTTTATCGACATAACACCTTCATGAGTAAATAATCTGTCCATGCTGCTTTCAATAATCTGCCGTTTTATGTTTACTGTTGTGTCACAGGTTTACAACATGTTTCCCAGACTGGGCCGCTGGATAAAAACCCAACAGCTCATGCTGGAAAACTGTGAAAATACGAACAACGATTTCAAAGATCTCATCAAGCAACTGAAAGAGACGCTCAGCCCTCACTTCAGCAGAGGGCTCGTGGACTGTTTTCTGATCCGGAAGCAGAAAGAAGAAGTAAAACGCCACGTTTCATCTTTTCGTCCATAGTCCTCATGTGTCACAAATCCCACAAATCCAGAAATAAAAACATTTTTATATTAAGTTAAGCAACTATCTTTTCTATGAAGCACACTTTATTTAACCTCTCATTTTCTCTCTCACCACCAGTAAGTGAATAATTTGTATTAGCTGAGCTATAGCTCCCCCTGGTGTTCAACCTTATGATATTCTATACTTGGTTCAGTTGTTGTGTTGATGTATGATTTATTGTTTTGTCCTTCTTAGGACTCTCTTGCTGTGGACACTCACTACCACGAGAGTAACTTGTTTTCCACGTTAAACAACCTGTTTGCTGCAGGCACAGATACCACAGCAAGCACACTCAGATGGGGTTTGCTGCTCATGGCCAAATATCCACATATACAAGGTAAAGACGGAGAGAAACAGTCATATCTTTACCCATGGATGGATGCATTTTGGTAAATTTCCCCACAGCTTGTAGAAAGTTAATGAGCAGAGTTTTTGTGAGACCAGGCGAACATGACGACTTTTCTCTTGTGGTCACAGATCAGGTCCAGGAGGAGTTGAGTACGGTGGTAGGAAACCGTCAGGTCCAGATAGACGATCGCAAGAACCTGCCCTACACTGATGCTGTCATCCATGAGACACAGAGACTGGCCAACGTTGCCCCCATGGCCATTCCTCACAAAACCAGCCGTGACATCACCTTCCAGGGCTACTTTATCAAACAGGTCAGTTCATCACATCTGGACCAACATGCTCTTTCACTCTGACTGAGTATTTACATTTTTTCTCTCTTTTAACACCAGGGAACGGTCGTGTTTCCTCTTCTTACTTCTGTGCTGTATGATGAGAGTGAATGGGAGAGCCCACACACTTTCAACCCATCCCACTTTCTAGACAAGGAGGGTAAATTCATCAGGAGAGACGCCTTCTTACCCTTCTCTGCAGGTATGTGTTTGTTCTCCACGGATCAACTCTCATTTACACTTGAACAAGCGTGACCTCTGCTTTCTTGCAGGTCGCAGAGCGTGTCTTGGAGAGAGTCTGGCAAAGATGGAGCTCTTCCTCTTCTTCACCACTCTCCTCCAGCGCTTCCGCTTCACTCCTGCACCTGGAGTTGCAGAGGACGACCTGGATCTCACACCATCTGTGGGCTTCACCCTCACCCCATCACGTCATGAGCTGTGTGCCATCAGTCGCCTGTGAGGAAGAGCATTGCATTTCAACTATACCTTTGTCAATGGTGTGGATATTGTTCTACATACTATTTACTTGCTCTTACATTCTCCAGACCAAAGAGGTGAACTAAAGCAGATACCCTCAGGAGACCGTAAACACGACATGGTGGTGGGAAAATGAAAAAGATTTTTTTCCCGCTTGGTCGAAATGAAGATTAAACTTAAAATCACTATGATGCTGCTGTGTTTGTCTAATTCGATCATATTTGACCTTTTTTGTTAAATGTATTTTATTTATTTTGTCAGATCTTTTACTCATAGCACTTGACAGAAACAGTGCAGCCGACCCAGTTCCAAGTTCTTTACTCCTTCTTTCTGTATAATATACAATTACAACAGCGAATATACGAGTTAGTGAATGTGGACAGTTCAAACACAAATATTCTTTTGAACAGCATAATCAGAAACACAATGCTGGAAATATCTAGTGACTAATACACAAAAGAAACACTAGGGGTCACTACAGCTACTCATGGCAGCGTTATGAACCAGATAATTGAACTTTATAGTGTACATGACAGTAGTTGAGCAAACATCATGCATATTTGTGATAGTAAACTGTCACTGATCTTAAGCAGGCAATCAGGGTTTAATAAATCACTGAACAGTATTTGTTTGAGGCTTAAACTCTCAAGCAAAACATGTGACAAAATATAACAAGCACAAACTACTTACGTAGGCGTTCACGCACAACAGTTACAGAGCTTTTTCAACCTACAGAACATCAGCAGGTCTAAAGAACTATAGTGTGTGTGTGTGTTTTTCAATGCCAACGTCCTCTGTTGTTGTGGGAATGAGACATGTATCTCAGATCCACATGTGTCTGATGATCAACACATTTATGTCTGGAAATTTTTTTGGGTGAAGTGGCCCTTTAAAACTTAAATATTCTGCTTCTAAGCCACTGTGGGCTTGTAATCTGATCACTTTCATTTTTGGAAAAGGAAAGGAAATTTGCAAATGATCAAAATGTTCTCATACTTTCTCATCTCCATAATGTAATTTAACATCCTGCATATAGTTTCATTTGGCACTGAAAAAACCCCCAAAACATCACTTATCACTTAGGTGTTCATACATTTTGCTTGCTAAATGCCACCAAGTGCGCTCAAACGTTGTTGCTAAAAGACAGCAAAAAAATGACAGCTACATGATCAGCTACACTGGCACATCTTTTAACACAATATTTCACATTTAACCAACAAAAACAATATTCAATCATTGTTCTTCAGCCATGAACACATGCACACACTTTTAGTCCACTCTAATGGGGCAGCACATCTCAGAAGACACAACCAAGGGTTAAAGGGTAAAAAATAACAAATTCAGATACAAATATGAAATAAATATGAAAACATACATGCATGTGACACATACTGGTATAAAATGAATGTTCACAGATCTGGTTCCTCTTTCCCCGTCACTTAAGATGGGTTTTTAACATATTGGAGGTGGTTCATTGTCTTACTGCAGCTGAAATTTACTGTATGTTGTACGTCTATGTACAGGTGTCGCACACTCGCATCAAGCTAGATTTTCAGGCAGTGATGATCTGATTTGCCTGAAATGATGTAGGTTTAAATTCATTATTTAATGAGCATATTTAATGAGTGCATGAATCTATAGCTCCATCTATGGTGCAGACTGCTGCTGGTGGTGTAATTGTGCAGGGAACGAGCACCGAGCAACTCACAAAGCTCAAAAAATCACAAACTGGTGTCTTGAATGGGCCACACATGCAGTAGCACGGTCGGAACAAGGGCCTGGAGTTTGCAAAGTTCTGTGTGTGCATGGGTTTTCTCCAGGTTTCCTCCCACAGTCCAAAAACATGCAGATTTGGGGATTAGGCACAACTGGACACTCTAAATTGACGATATGTGTGAATGTGAGAGTGGATGGTGGCTGCCTGCTGTGTTCTGAAACCCAATATACTGCGGATTTGGAATGTAGTCAAACAAGAGATTAGCATTGTGGGCGTGCTGCTGACAAATCTGCCACAATGGGTCCTGTAATTACTTTTAACGTGAACTGACATCTCTAAGGAGTGTTTCCAGCACCTTGTTGCATCTATGCCACAAAGAATAAAGGTGTTTTTGAAGGCAGAACAGGGGTATCCAGCCTGCCAGTATCAGGTGACTTTTCTTTCATTTTAAATAAATAAATTGACACCTTAACATTTTAACAACCCGTACTTTTAATAACGAAGAATCACAAGCAAAACCCACTAAAAATGTTTTGGACATAATGATTAGTGGTATAATTGAAAAAAAGAAGAAAGAATTGTCCAATGCCACTAGTCCATGGCTGAGGAGACAACGCAGAGATGAGGCGTGATAACAAATGTTTGCCTGAAGGGCATGAACAAACTTGTACAGGTTCAGGTTATCTGACAAATTATAATTTAGTCTCAATCACAGCAAAAACACATAGCGTGCTGTCAAACAATCTGTAAACATGAGAAAGACACACGATGCATACAGTTAGAAATACTACCCTGTGACATGTAGCTCTTTTATTCTGTTGTTGTTGTTGTTGTTATTTTTTCCCTTTGGGGGTCTGCAACCTCTAGAATCAGATTTTTTGACCCTCATTTCTCCACCCAAATGTAATTAATCCGTAGCCGTTAAAATGATTTGACGTTGAAATTTACCCAAAAAGAAAAGTGCTGTTTTTACCCGTTAACGAAGGGAAACAATAACAAGACCACTGGCACAAGGCCTACCTTGAAATAAACCATACCACATTGTGGATTAGATACAATAGTGATCCCCTTTGAAATAAATAAAACAGTGTTTATATTTGTGTGTAGTTCACGCTTGAGAAAAGCATGTGGATTATGCACCTTCTTCATGTACAAATGACTTCATTTAAGTGTTTTGAAATGGCTTCCCATATTTCAAACACAAGTTTGTCAGGTTTGGGGAGGTTTTCATTTTTTGGTCAAAGCTACAGGGAGCCACTGCAAGAGGGGCTGAAGAGCCAAATGCGGCTCTAGAGCCACAGGTTGCAGACCCCACCTGATCTAAGTGGACCTCACAGCTCATAAAAATACTGTCTGGTAAAAGGTAAGAAGTGTTTGCATGTTGGCTGCTTTGTGGGGGAAATTACTAACTTGACATCTGTTTGACCTACTTTTGAAATGCTATGGCAATAAACATACTGAGGGCTAAAACTCCATCATAACTTATGTGTTTCCCAGGGGTGTGACTGGAGCTCAGGAGGGCGGGAGGAGGATTAGTAACACAACCCTTCACAGTACCTCAATAGTGATGTGTGTCTTTTGTGCTGGGTTAGTCAGAGAAGAAAACAACAACAGCAGCAGCAGGAGCAGCAGGAGCAGCAGCAGGAGCAGCGAGAAAAGAGACAATGTCTCTTTTGTTCGATTACGTCACCACCAGTCCAACCACCATTTTAGGAGCTGTTTTTCTCCTGCTTCTTCTCTACGTCGTCTCCAGGAGCTTCTCCTCTGAGAGAAGCAGCAATGAGCCCCCAGGACCAAGGCCTTTGCCCCTGCTTGGAAACCTATTACAGCTTGATCTCAAGAGGCCCTACAAAACACTCTGTGAGGTGAGTTTAACATGCTTTACTTTGTATTGCTATGTGACTGAGATTTTGTTTTGTTTTTCTTGCATTTTATTTCTAAGTATAAGTATTATATAAGTATTATTTCTCCAGCTCTCAGAGAAATATGGCTCTGTCTTTACGGTTTACTTGGGAACCGATAAAGTGGTCGTCCTGGCTGGATACAAAGCAGTCAAAGAGGCTCTGGTCAGCTGTGCGGAAGAGTTCGGAGACCGACACATCTCCCCCATATTTCACGATATCAATCAAGGCCATGGTATGACCCTATCTTTTAAAAGGTCAACATTGTATTTTGTGTGTAATTCTGGAGAATCACTGGCAAATAGTCACAATATTTCAGATGTCGTTTGACTTACATTTAGTTTTTTTTTTTATGTTCTCTTGTACTTGTCTGTTTAACATTGCAATTTTGTTTTAAAACCTTTGTCTGTTTTGTTTTATTGTGGAGAATCACTGATGATAACGCATGTTTCGTAGGAATTCTGTTTGCAAACGGGGAGTCATGGAAAGAGATGAGACGTTTTGCCCTCAGCACCATGAGAGACTTTGGGATGGGGAAACGACTGGTGGAGAACAAAATCTTAGAGGAATGTCAGTTTCTGATGCAAATGATGGAGCAGCACAAAGGTATTGTGTTAATACAAGGGGTCAATATAAAACAAGGTTAAGGTTAATTAATTTGATTTGTAATTTTTTCAAATTTCCTTTACCTTTCTCTCGAAGGGAAACCATTTGATACGGCATGCCCGATGAATTACGCTACATCCAATATTATCTCTTCTATTGTCTACGGGAGCAGATTTGAATACGATGACCCTCGATTCCAAAAGTTGGTGCGAAGAGCAAATGAGAACATACGCCTTGCAGGTTCTGCGTCAATCCAGGTAAAGTATACTGTGTGTTTGCATCAGCCACAAACATGGCAGCAACTCATGACATGGTCAACATGAACTGATGATAGTTGATTGAAGTGACTTTGAACTTGGCACGGTTGTAAGTATTTCTGATTCATTGGGACCTTTATCAAATATGGGCTTTTACACCCGTGTAGGCTCGTAACCAATCTCTGTATATACAGTATATTTCTTCAATTATTGTCATTTTTCATATGATGTTTATGTTTCGCAGGTTTACAACATGTTTCCCAGGCTGGTTCGTTGGATAAAAAACCGGCAGCTCATTGTGACAAATGCTGAAAATACTATCAGAGATGTCAAAGATTTAATACTGCAGCTGAAAGAGACACTAACTCCTCACTCCTGCAGAGGACTTGTGGACTGTTTTCTGGATCGGAAGCAGAAAGAAGAAGTAAAACAACGTATTTCATGTTCTTCATCAAACTAAATATATATAGCAGTGTGGTGCGTGGCTATTTTATACTGATGTATGGGTGTTTGTTTGTTTTTTATCCTCAGCAAACTGTTAAGGACACTTACTACCATGAGAGAAACCTGATATTCATGATAACTAACCTATTTGCTGCAGGCACAGATACCACAGCAAGCACACTCAGATGGGGTTTGCTGCTTATGGCCAAATATCCACATATACAAGGTAAAAACAGAGAGAAACATTCATATTTTGACCCATGGATGCCTGGCAACTAACAAACTTGAATTACATTTTTTGCTCTGTATGGTCGTTTGTTTGGTGGTGGTCGTAGAAAGTAAAGAAAACATTTTCTTTGGACTCTGGACTTTCAGATGGTGGAATGTGTAAATTCCCCTGAGACACATCTGTGTATTCTTTAAAGGGGAAAGAATGAGACACATTTCTGGTTACAATTTTGTGAACAATACTTGAATGGTAAGTAAAGGGGTCCTTGCAGCAGTGAGAATTAGGCAGGCTTGTATAAAGTACCTTAAAGGGATACTTGAGTAAAAGAACAAGTATCTTACCAGAAAATGACTTTGGTTGAAGTTGAAGTCACTGTTTTTTATAATATCACCTAAGTAAAAGTGTTGTGATATTAAAAGTAATTTTCTGATATAAAGTTGTACTCAAGTTTTAGAAGTAAAAGCATTCAAAAAGTGAGGAGTTAGGATTGAGCCATAGCTCAGTGGTAGAGCGAGTTGTCTTTCAACTGGAATATTGTGGGCTCAGTTCAGTCTGTATGTGTCATTGAGCAAGACACTTAACCCTGTGTTGCTGCAGCGTGTGAATGGCTATGAAAGGTGTGTGAATGTCAAAACTATAGTGTAAAGCAGCACTGTATACTGTAAATACAGACCATTACCAACTCTTCTTCCTCTTCTGATTTTATTTGGTAGTAACAAGTAACAAAAGTAGTTAGAGGGAGTAAAAGCGAAGGTTGTTAGAAATATAAATAACAAAGTAAAGGTACAGATATGTGAATTTTGTACTTAAGTACAGTAACAAAGCATTTGTACTATGTTATGTTACAACAACTGGAACAACATGAAACAATTGACCAAAAATTAACATTCAAACCTTCCATTGACCAATTTCTTTTGTGAGACCAGGCAAACTTGACGACTTTTCTCTTGTGGTCACAGATCAGGTCCAGGAGGAGTTGAGTACGGTGGTAGGAAACCGTCAGGTCCAGATAGATGATCGCAAAAACCTGCCCTACACTGATGCTGTCATCCATGAGACACAGAGACTGGCCAACATTGTCCCCATGGCCATTCCTCACAAAACCAGCCGAAACATCACCTTCCAGGGCTACTTTATCAAACAGGTCAGTTCATCACATCTGGACCAACATGCTCTTTCACTCTGACTGAGTATTTACATTTTTTCTCTCTTTTAACACCAGGGAACGGTCGTGTTTCCTCTTCTTACTTCTGTGCTGTATGATGAGAGTGAATGGGAGAGCCCACACACTTTCAACCCATCCCACTTTCTAGACAAGGAGGGTAAATTCATCAGGAGAGACGCCTTCTTACCCTTCTCTGCAGGTATGTGTTTGTTCTCCACGGATCAACTCTCATTTACACTTGAACAAGCGTGACCTCTGCTTTCTTGCAGGTCGCAGAGCGTGTCTTGGAGAGAGTCTGGCAAAGATGGAGCTCTTCCTCTTCTTCACCACTCTCCTCCAGCGCTTCCGCTTCACTCCTGCACCTGGAGTTGCAGAGGACGACCTGGATCTCACATCATCTGTGGGCTTCACCCTCACCCCGTCACCTCATGAGCTGTGTGCCGTCAGTCGCCTGTGAGGAAGACAGCTGGACGCTGGAGCATTGCATTTCAAATGCGTCTTGTTATACTGACTATTATACTAAAACAGATACCTCCATTCTTTGCTATAAATTCATTTAGATTGTTTTATTTTTGTACACAGGTTTTTGTCAGTTATTTCTAATGCAAAATGACAATTCATTGATTAAAACAACTGTTATTAGATTTTGTATATTGTAATTTCCGTGTGATCGTATCATTTACCACATTTGTGATTACTTAATTTTGATCTTTTGTTTTTCTTCCTGGATAATATTGAATCAAAACATATATATATATGTATATATATAGA
The DNA here is from genome assembly GCF_019176455.1 of Solea senegalensis. Taxonomy (NCBI): domain Eukaryota; kingdom Metazoa; phylum Chordata; class Actinopteri; order Pleuronectiformes; family Soleidae; genus Solea; species Solea senegalensis. The sequence goes on from NC_058038.1 coordinate 11,683,154, forward strand.
CACATATGTATATATATATATATATATATATATATATATACATATACATATACATATACATATACATATACATATACATATATACATATATGTGTCTATATATATTATCAAAACCATCTGATGTAAACAGATAACAACTGACAAAAAACTATTAAAAGACTAAAATTGCTATGAATTATGAATTTGATAAAAGTATTTTTGGAGCTTAAGTACGTCACAGTAAAGCCAGTATACATACATTTTTATTGTGATGGGTATTTTCTTATTCATATATACAAACAAACAGTTTTATTCTGAAAACCGGAAATATGGCGACTCGATTTCTTCTAATGAATGATTTAACCACGGCTCGTCTGACCGTTGCACCTTCGGTCGCGACATCGACAACGTAGGTTGTGTTTTGAGTTAAATGTAAATATTTAAAAGTCTCTAGTAAACTCGAAATAATTCACCTGAAGGTAAGGTTAAGTTCAAGATTAATTACCAGCAAAGTTTAAAACATGATGTTTCTTTCTTTATTTTTGTAAGGAGATGTCTATAGCTCTTAAATATAAACACGCGTTTGCAATGCAGATTTGCCTGCCAGCTCCACAGCCCTGTGTCTGTTCCCTGAGGGTGACAAAATGTGAAAAACAAACAATAAATAAGTAATAATAATATGGAAACAAGGAGTTGCTGCAATTATACCCAGTGTTCATACACATAACTGGCCCCCTGTCTGTTATATAAACCTATTTAGTAAATGTTTGCATGCCAGTAACAGGCAGATATTGAAAGTGTGTCTGCTTTAAGCGCCATGAAACCAGCGGTGAGACACCTGTTACAACTCAGGTAATCAGTCCACACAGGCTAAATACTGTGTGGGCTGATTCATAGACCTAATAAGACGTCCAGTTGGTTGTATCTACACTCTGATGACCTCTGACACAGTGTGTTTCTCCACGCTGTTGACTGTAGCATGATGTTTGAAGATCTTCCCTCCTCCACTTCACTCTTCCTGTTTGGGACCACTGTGGCTCTGCTGGTCCTCCATGTTCTTCACTTCAGAGTCGACACCAAAGGAAACCGGAGGGAGCCTCCAGGACCTAAACCTCTTCCCCTGCTTGGTAACCTGCTTCAGGTGGATCTAAAGAGACTGGACGCCTCTCTTTTTGATGTGAGGAATGTTAACGTCAAATGATTCTGATTATTTCCATTGCACAGTGGCAGTACATTTTTATTATAGTAGTTAATTTCACACATCATATCATATAGTATGTTGTGCTGTGAGTCTCCTTTTTATTTACCTTGATATAGCTGGCTAAAAAATATGGACCAGTATTTACAGTATACCTGGGACCTAAGAAGGTGGTGGTCCTGGCAGGATACAAGACAGTCAAAACAGCTCTGGTCAACTATGCAGAGGAGTTTGGAGACAGAGAAGTCATGCCTGTATTTTACGATTTTAACAAAGGACACGGTAGGAAAAGGTGTATTTTTTTTTGTTAACAAGCGATGTTTCGGGTTAAACACAAGTCAACAACCTTTGTTTTCAGGCATCCTGTTTACCAATGGCGACATATGGAAAGAGATGAGGCGTTTTGCTCTGAGCACACTGAGAGACTTCGGAATGGGAAGAAGAACTAGTGAAGAAGCAATTATAGAGGAATGTCACCATCTGGTTGAAGAATTTGAACAACATAAAGGTAACAAAGCTTAAACCAGGTTAGTTTAAATTTGACTTAAACCAACCTGGCAAACGTAAGCAAACTCAAACCAGGTTGGTGCAGCATTCCCTTGAGTAATTCACATTTAGTGGCTGGTGGTTGTGATTTTAATCCTGTCAGGTGAAGCCTTCAACAACAGGAGGACTGTTTCTTATGCATCTTCAAATGTTATATCCGCTCTCATGTTTGGGAAGAGGTTTGACTACAAAGATCCTGAAATCCATTCCCTATTGGAACGGGATACTGAGTCCATTCGTCTAACAGGATCAGCTTCCATTCTGGTACTGCAGTGACCGAGTGATTGCACCTTTTATTGTTGCACATGGCTTTGCATAACGTGCAAGTCTCCACTATAATCAAACCATTGTCAAATGAGTGTGTGCTATCAAAAATTAATCAATTATTAATGCTAAAATGAACAATTATAGTAGCCTACAAAATTCAACAGCTCTCCCTTGGAGTTGTCCTTGGATTTTAACTGATTCAGGGTTAAACTATCAAGTTGTTTTTTTTATCGTACACTTTTACAGATATACAATGCATTCCCTTGGCTGGGCCCTTGTCTTAAAAACTGGAGAGCTTTGATGAAGAATGTAGAAGACAGCGTTGCAGAAACAAAGAGGATAATAGCAGACCTGAAGGAGACCCTGAACCCTGACATGTGCAGATGCTTTATTGATGTTTTCCTGAGTCGAAAGCAACGTCTGGAGGTGTGTTTTTCATCCTCTTGAATCCACGCCGAGGCTAATTATACTGATCAGTCATTTAGTACAACCTTACTTTTCTGTATGTTATTCTAGGAGTCTGGAATCAAGGACTCGCACTTCCACGATGACAACCTGCTCTATAGTGTAGCAAATCTGTTTGCAGCTGGAAGTGATACCATAGCGATATCTCTGCATTGGAGCCTACTTTTAATGGCAAAGTACCCTCTTATTCAAGGTGTGACTAATTTTTATCTCAAATTGGGGTTAAAGTAGCATCTCGCATAATTTTGCATACGCTTTGTATTCAGACAAAGTCCACGAGGAGCTGAGAAGGGTGGTTGGAAGTCGTCAGATTAGAGTGACGGACAGGAAGGACTTGCCATACACCGATGCTGTCATCCATGAGACACAGCGACTGGCCAACATTGTGCCCATGGCCATTCCTCACAAAACCAGCAGAGATGTCACTTTCCAGGGCTGCTTTATCGAAAAAGTCAGTTGCTTACAAATTCAGCAGCATCTGGGGCCTTTAGTGAGAGCATTGTCATCTGGGATCAGATCCCAGTTTCTCTGCAACCCTTACAAGATGAGCAGAAGGTGGAGGCGTGGATGTTCATCTGTTTCTGAAAGACCTGATAATAGTGGTTTTGTTCTTCTTTTGTCAACAGGGAACTACCGTGTTTCCTCTTCTAACCTCTGTCCTGTATGATGAGAGTCGATGGGAGAGCCCACATACTTTCAACCCCTCACACTTCTTAGATAAGGAGGGCAGATTTGTAAAGAGAGATGCCTTCATGCCATTCTCTGCGGGTACAGTATAACACTGTTATGGGACGGCGTTCTCTGCAGATTGCAGATGGTGTGGTCCAACGGATCTGCATCTCTTCGTTCTTGTAGGTCGCAGAGTGTGCCTTGGAGAAAGTCTGGCCAGGATGGAGCTCTTCCTCTTCTTCACCTCTCTACTTCAGCACTTTCGTTTCACGCCTCCGCCTGGAGTCACAGAGGACGAACTAAGTCTCACACCTTTTGTGGGCTTCACCCTCAGCCCTTTACCTCATGAGCTGTGTGCTGTCAGTCGCCAATGAGAAAGACGGCTTGGTCTGGCACTACAAAGGCAGTTCATCAGTTCATCATACCCAGCAAATGACTTTATTATCTGGCTTCACCAAAGCCTAATACTATGTTTGATGTTGTGACTGTGTGTAATCAAGCACACTGGTTGTCTTTGTGATAACTTGTGCTGTATAAATAAACTATCCTTGCCATAATGTGGTGTTACTCCTACCTGGACCTGGTCACCACACTTACATAGAGCCAGAAATAAGACGGAGACATGTGACTGAAGGGTACAGCTTGGGATTTAAACCAATAAAAACAAGAATACTGTGGGTAACTTCATGCCCAAAGATCACACAGTATGTAACACTGAAATTGTACACACAAATTTTGACCCTGTTAATCTGATCATTTAATCTTCTGGGCCTGTTCTGACAGTTTGAAACAGTAACTATCAATAAGTTACACCCTTACCTTAAGGGGAAAGTGCAGTCAAAGGTTTTGACTTCATGTATTTTTCCAAATTGATTCTGTCAACTGTCATGGAGGATGTTGTGCTTGTATTCACCAATATTATTCATCGTCTATCTATTCTTCCCAAGCTTTGGCTCTTAAAAGAAACTTTGCCAATTTTCAGTGACCTAAAATCAACTCATGGTAAGAAGCATTTTATTGTTTGATTTTGTATTTTCAAACTTTTTTTTCATATAAATGTGTTGCCTTGTGCTCCTTTACCAGTATATTCAAAATAATAAAATGAATTATTTTTGCCAATGGAGATACATGGAGAGAGATGAGACACAGGCTAACCTGAAGCAATTTGGAACGGGAGAGAAAGTAAATTTATAAAATTATAGAGGAGATTCAATACCTGATTGATGTGTTTAAGAAAAAAGAAGGTAATAATCCTCCGACACAAGATCCCGTGTTTAAGATTGAACACTGAAATAACACAATTCCAATGGAATGTTGCCAATATTATAATTGTCTTCTTTCAGGTAAGGCGTTTGACACCACCCAGCCTGTGAGCTACACTGCCTCCAACGTCATATGTTGTTTTCTGTATGGGCAAAGAGTTGATTATGATGACGAAGACTTCAGATCTATGGTGGACCAGACCAGAAGGAATACTCAACTCTCTCGTCTTCAGTACAGGTAATGGAATGTGTCCTATATTAATAATCTACTACTGACAGAATTGTCACTGTTGATGTCAGTCTTTTGGTTTAGGGGTTAACCAAGGTCAAGCTCTGACCTCTTCCAGGTCAGTGATAGTGGCATGGTAAACTGACCTTTCTGCAATGATTTTTATGATGGGAGAAGAGGAGGAGATCATTGATTGTAGACCTTAAGCTCATTTGAACTCATTTGAAAGTGGTTTGAATGTAACATACATTTGTTTATAACTAAAAGTTAGACACCATAGGTGGCATGTGTCCCCCTGATTTTCAAGTAGGGTTTTAAGATTGTTAATGTTTTGCTTTATGTAGAGCATGAGTATTTTCCTCTTTTCTCAGCTAGATTTATGTAGGTTTTGCTCTATTTTCACCACAAAGAGAAGACAAAGGAACAAGGCCGTTTCCAGTATTGGATGAGCTCCACTTCAAAATGTTCAGTTTCATAACCATTGTCTGCTGTTGGCTTGTAAGTACACATATTGTGAATTGTTTCTTTTTTTATTAACAGTTATACAACAGCTTTCCAAGGCTGTTCAGGTGGCTCGGTGCCCGAAAGCAACTGATGAAGGGTGCCTTTGCAAATCGGACACTTGTGGCAGAGAGGATCAAGCATTTAGAGGCTGATCCATCCTCTGAATCCACACATGAGCAGAGGTTTTGTGGATTCCTTTCTGGTGCGCAAGAGAGAGCTTGAGGTATAGGCATAATTATTTTTCCTAGAATAAAGATAGAAAGTGGGTCATACTGCAAAGGTGTCCTGTAAATTAATTCTCATGTTGAATTAATATGTAGAAGCATTCTAATAACACCAAAACTCAAAAGAAGTAAAGTTAGCCCTTCTGGGCGACTGTTAATATATAGTGGCCCAAAATGAACTTGGTTTCAGATGTAAAAATAATTCTTCATACAGTCATTGTACACTCATGAAAAATTAAGTGTAATTATTTTGTCTTCAATTTCTACGAAATGAAACATTTTCACCAGAATTTTACACACTGATCCTTTAAATGTATGGCCTAATGCATGTATATAAACAGAGTAAATGTTGATCTTGAATACCTAGCACTTGCTTAGTGTTTTAGTGGCCTCATCGAGAAGGTAAAAGAAGTGTCAAAAACACAGATAATAGCTGCACCATCACATTTCAAATCCTATTTCCTCAGTTCAACTGTAGATCATATAGAGTATTGGATATACCACACTGTATTGAAACAGTCATTTTTGGGTACCAGAATGTACCATCTAGCTTGTTTTGCTCTCATCTGCTCTTGGGGATGAAGATGTGTGGGAAAAGAGTGACACATTCAACCCTGGCCATTTTCTCTTTAGAAAGAGGGATACTTTCATACCATGCTCTGCAGGTACCTGGGATAGGGTTTATTAGTTTTATCAGCAAGAGGTTTAACAAAAATACACAAGGACATGACTTTGTTCCTTTGCTTCAGGCGCAAGGTATTTTATTGGTGAGAGTCTGGCCAAGATTGAGCTGTTCCTGTTCTTCACCTCACTCCTCTAGCACTTTCGCTTCACTCCTCCACCTGGAGTTAGAGAAAAGGAACTGGATCCGACACAGGTTACGGGCATTGCCATAACACCCGCAGGGCATGAGACATGTTAAAAAAGAGCAGGATATGGGGCAGCGTTGGCTCGCCGTCCCATGTTGAGGCTATAGTCCTCGCTGCAGGCGACCCCAGTTCGAATCCTGCACCGGACGGTCCTTTCCTGCATGTCATTCCCCCTCTCTCTGCCTCCCCATTTCCTGTCTCTCTACACTTGACGATCGATTAAAGGCATTAAAAGCTCAAAAATATACTTTAAAAAAAAAAGAGCAGGATATATTAAATAAGATGAACTACATCTAAAGTAAGCTTCAACTGTACTCTGTCATTAAGCTAATCTCACAATTTCCATATACTTTATTTTAAACCACTTCATGATCAGAATATTATGCGTTGTGTTTAAGTGAAAAAAACACAAATGGGAACGTGCTTTAGATCACAATCAACTCTTTATTTTAATTATATCATCAGTTAGCATAGATGTATGAAAGGTAACAGTTCATAATGTCAGTCTTATTGATACAAAATAGGTTGAAAAAAATTTACACAAACAAAAATGTAAATGCGGAGCAGTAACTATAAATTATATACTTTTTTTTCTAAAAAAATTGCTTTTGGTTCAGACAAAGTCTTACGATATTTCTACTAAAGCATTGATATCCCTTTGTTCTATGGGTGTTTGAGATGTACTCAAAATAAATTTCCAAAGGTGTAAGACAGAGATGGAGTGTTTTTATGCAGCTGATGAATAAGAAAAATGAGAGAAGAAAATGAACCGTGGTAATTACAGAGGTATAAAGTTTAGCAGCCACACGATGAAGATGTGGGAAAGAGATGTTGAAGCACAGATGTGATTTTTGCTTTAAGGGTGCCGATGGAAAAGTAGAGAGAAGGCCAGAAGAAGTTGCACTGTGTCTGAGATTTTCGGCCAGGATGGACAGGATTAGAAAGCTCAGGTTGAAAGGTTCGTATGGATGTTGTGAAGCAGGACGTGAGGACAGTTGGTGTAATAGAGGAAAAAACAAGGGATAGCACAAGACAAATAAAATAAATAAATAAACATACTCAACACAGCAACACCAGGGGTAGTCAAATATTTCCTACATGCAATCACATGTATGTGTATGTGGTCTGTGGCCAAATTCTCCGAAATGTTGTGAGAGACAGCTTACGGTGGTGAAATGACCATTCACTTCACGGCAACAACTCCGCTGGACATGCTCTTTATTCAGAATCTCTTGTCTCACCTGCAAGTGGATGGATTATTGTAGTGAAGGTGTAATGCTCATTAACACATTTTTTTGTTATAAAATGTGTTAATTCATTAATTAATAAACACATTTTTAATTACCCTTCAATTAATGAAAAATGGAAAATGGGAAAGTAGTTAAAAGCTATGTTAATTGTAAAAAAATGAATTTTTTTAAATATGTATTCTACAGTGACATCTAAGAAACACATCCAAGCCCTTAAACAAAATGCTGTGGAATCAACTCTTTTCACGGTCCCTCCACTTTGATGATATTGACCTGCTGATCCTGTGCACTGTGGTTGGAGTTCATCCCCAGCTGAGTGGAAACGCTACAGTCCTGGAGAGTCCTCACTGAACAGCTGCTTGGAAAATCTGATGACTTGCTCTCTGACATTCTGAAACTCTGAGAATGTGACTGGCCATATGAAGAGACGTAGGATTGTGTGTAGGGTGGCATGAGTGTTTGACTGGTTTGCTCTGTGTATGCAGCTGCATATGGTTGTCTTTGAGGGGGTGTGTGAGTAAGTGGAATACTCTCAGCATTGCTACATGGTGGAAACCCATTAATGCTTGTTGGACTCAGTGCTGGCAGTTTAAAGGTCTCTACACTTTCTATATTGTCCAAAGAGTTGTAACTTGGCTGGGTTTGGCTGCACTGTGTGTATGGGCCTTGGTTAAAGTTGAAGCCGTCTTGGCTGAAGGAGGTGGATGTAGAAGCTGTTGACAAAGTAGAGGGTGAAGGAGTTTTGTTGTGCTGCTCTTGAGAACTGCTGCAGTGTCCCAGTTTGAGGGCGAGGCTCTGTAGAGTGCTGAGAATTTGCTTCTGAACGTGAGTCTGCTGCACATGCTCCCTCTCCAGGCGACACTGCTGCTCCACAAGCATCTTCACTGCCAGGCCCAAGCTACGCACCTCAGTGCCCAGGGTCTGAATCTGATCCTGCAGACCACCTCTCCCTCCAGGGTTCTGGCCAGCCTGTTGGGGGCTCCCATCACTATGAGTGGTACACTGGCCTCCAGTATTCTGTAAGCGTATGATGGCAGCCCCAGGAGCTGAGGATGTTAAAGGTGCTGGTGGTTGATTAGGAAGACGAATGCCAACCCGAGGAGGAGGGTGAGGAGAACGGACAGACAGACCTGGTCTCTGTGTCAGAAAACGCTTGGGGACGCCACCTCCTCCAGGTTGACCTTCCATAACAGTCTGCACATCAGAATATATAATTAAAATTAAAATGGAACCATACATTTATGTGACACATTAAATTTAGAATGAATTTTAGACTGGTCAGGCTCCCGTAATAAGTTAAGTTAATTACAAACACTATGGCAGATCTATGATGAAATAGAGTTCTACCTAGAACAAGCTACTAATATAACTTGATGGATTATATAGAATAAATATGAACTTCAGTTCAGTTGTAACATTTGAGGTTCAATTTCTTTTCACCATCACCATCACCTTTTCAGTGGTCAGATTGTATGTTTGAGGTGGCTGAGGCACTGCACTTTTCAAATTAGAACCCTGGACACTTGCATGATCTTTCCTTATCAATGACGCCACCTGCTGGTATGAATGCTGAAAAACAGTTTAAGCAAGTTGAAACAAACACAGCTACTCTAAACAATGTTACAAGTAGATTAAATAGAAAATAGAAAATCATATAGAAAGGGTAGGGAGGTAGGTACCTTCATCCTATGTGACAGTGCTTTATCCAAAAGCCTCTTTCGAGCTGCCAACATTGCAGTGGTGGCTGGAGACGGTGTGACTCTCCTCCTCATTGATGTTCCAGCAGCATGTAGAGTGGATGTCACAGTGCCCGTCTCTGCCCTTGTTACATTGGACTGGAGACCTCTTTGTTGGCTGTTCTGTGCAAGGGAGGTGACGCTAACAATCTGGATGTCATTTTCATCTGTATCTCCCTTGTGTTGCTGTGACCTGCTGCCTCCACTTGTCTCCCCATACCCAGGTGGCTTTGCACTAGACTCTAGATTAGATGAAGTATGTTTGGCAAATTCTGCTGCAGTTGTCAGGCCATTGTGGTGAGATGCCTCACGTAGTAGGTTTTGGAGATGAATGTTATTCCAGCTCTCTTGTATGGCTCCGGCTCGAGCTTGCACTTGTTCTGCTGTTGTGCTGCTTCTGGCCTCCACAGGTCTGACCCTCCCTGGCGGCCTCCCTTGGAACTCTCTCAGAAACAGGTAAATGGCCTGGGCAGACACCTTGATGTTCTCCAACTCCAGGACAGCTTTGATCTTACGGAAACTCAGACCAGCTTTCCGCAGCTCCACCACTTTGTGTTTGGCAGCATCATCCAGTCGACCCATTGTCTCTCAAACCACAGCAGCTCAGTGAGTTAGGCTGTTGATCTAAATTAGATTCACATAACAAAAAATGTAAATTATACATGATGTCTAATGCTGACAGATTCGTGTAAATATTCAAAAACAATAAGAACACATTTAAATTTTTTTATTATTATTTGTATCTTGTCTTTTCTGACTAGTGTTTGATCCCTTTTCTGACTTTTGGAGCAAACATTAGATACATCTTTGTTGATTATTTCTTCAAATGTAATTAAACGGAGGTGGCCCGCACCCAACCACATTTGCATACAAATACAATGTGCAATTAATGTTGTCAATCGCAGAAAATGTTCCCGTCACATTTGAATGTTGTGGTAATAAAACAAATGCTCAGTCAAAAATCTATGTTAGCAGAGCTGGCTAATAACAAGCTAGCACCAGTGTCGTTATAATATACAGCGCTCACCTTAGCGTCGTCAATATGTATTACTGTTTCCTGTTGTGTTAGGTCATGTCACGTTCTGTGTTGACACACATTTTGTTCTCATACAGCCACGACGCGATTATATCCACGAAAACAAAGATTTAATTTTATCGCTAACAACTAAAATAAACAAATGCCTTGTATGAAGCGCACAGGTTCACACGTCACATCCGCTCTGACGTCAACACAAAGCGACGATCTCGTTCGAAGCGAGTGAACCTCGTTGGAAAAAAATGTAAGTTTAGCTTTTTAACGAGCTTTTATCAACTCTAGTTTTTGAATTATCTCATAATCTCAAAATACTCTGTCTTTTCTTACACGATGTGCACTTTACTGTGACTTAAATTAGAGATAAACAGCCGCCACACTCTCCTGTTCCCTGCTTCTTGTTTTCAATGAAAAAACAAGGGAGGCGGATTTGCCCCGATCAATTTTGCACGTTTCGTTGACAACAGCTTTTCTCTAACATTACTTACTTTATGTGTTCAACCAAAAGTTTACCATTTGTTTTCTTTGTCATTTTTAATGGGGCTGTAAGGTTTTAGCACAAGTTCAAGAAATATCAGTTTTACTCGGTTAAGTTCTTGTGGTGAAGTGAACGACCATTACAAAATGGTCGTTCACTTCACCAGGCGGAACTTACATTTATTGTTGGTTCCAACGTTTCCAGCATGATGTTAAGTCGCAGTGTTGGTGTCTTCGGATGTTGACAAAATAGCATATCAAAGACTAGGACAGTAAAAAATACTCAAATGTTACTGACAACAAAGGAAAAATAAAAGCAGCTCTTCCACCATATATGAGCTCATAGATCAGAGGATACTTAAAAAAAACAAGACCTCCACCCAGGGCCGCTGCTAAGCTTTTAGGGGCCCTAAGCATAATTGGTCAGAGGGCCCCCCTGCAACACGCGTGCACACAAAACCTTGAGAGTCCCACTCAAACCTTTTACTATTAATTTTAAAATTTACGTTAAATATACATATTAAAATTTATACATCTTTTACATAGGTAAAAACATCTAATTTGTCCATATAATAATGTAATGATTATCGTGACATTTTTATCAACCTTAATTTTTTGGGGGGGGGGCCCTACGCACTCTGTGTATAGGGAGTGGCAGCTCTGCCTAGCTGACCTCTGACTGGCTGCAGTTTCACAGTATTTAAACACTTCTTAGTCCCCAGTTGTTCATTTATTTGCAGCCACTGTCTCAATATTGACACTCATAGTGACATGATTTCCTTTTTTAATGGCTAAAATTGTATGTCATATTACAGCAGCATGAGTAGTGCTGCGATCACCCATCTTCTCCTGACTTTTTTGTTTCGGTCTGTCTCTCTCTGTCATTGGTGTGAAACCAAACTCACACAAACACATTGACAATGGACACATCTGTGCAGCATCCAGACTAGTGAAAAATATAATTTTGTCTTCACATTTTGACATCCCTGTCCATGAGTGGCATATGTGTATATTTGCATATACAGGTGTGCACAGTTGCTCTTGACCTAATCCCCTTGTGATCGTGGCTCTTATCACAGACTATTACAGTTAATACCAGGTTTGAATGGAGTCAGAACTGGTGGAACAGCAGTCCTAACAATAGCACTTTGATTTTGACTGACCTTAGGGCACCCTCACCCACAAAACGGAAAGAGGAGGAAAAAGCAAAAGACAAAATCAAAGAAAAGAGTGGTACAAAGGAAGGAGACAGAGATAGAGGACGTGAAAAAGCAAAGAAACGACGCAGTGCCTCCACTGGCAGTAGCAGCAGCAGGTTTGTTTGTTCTAAATCCATGAGAAAGTATTGTTGATCTTAAATGTGTACATTTTGTGCTAAAATGTTTTTCTTTTGTTTTTACATTGACCAGGTCCAGATCTAGCTCTACTTCAAGCAGCAGCTCTGGCTCCAGTTCAGGGTCTTCAAGTGGATCTAGCTCATCTGGTTCCAGTCGTTCCTCCAGCTCTCGTTCCTCCTCCTCCAGCTCATCAGGCTCTCCAAGCCCCAGCCGCAGACGCCATGACAACCGCCGCCGATCACGCTCAGGGTAAATGCACAACATACATGTTTTTTTCCACAACATTTGCAGTTTCTCTTTTTAATCAGTGTTTTGTTTGTGAATGTGCAGGTCCAAAACACAGAAGAAGGGAGATGATAAGGAACGGAGGAAAAGAACCCCAAGCCCCAAACCAACTAAACTTCATCTGGGACGGCTAACCAGGAATGTCACCAAGGTAAGAAAACTTACACATGTAACCATACCCTGAACAAAACCACTCCTTTCAAGCTGCTGGTCTTGTTTACAAAGGATTTCTAAAGTGCAACCATGATTTAACGTCATGACATTAACCGTAGAAACACAATGTTGGCTAAAGAAAATGAAGCCTCTTCTTTTTTATAGAAAGTAAAGAAGAGTGAATGAAACACACATCACAAGATACTGCTGTGATTATGGTTAAATATAATGGAATTTATCTTTTTGCACAGGACCACATCCAGGAAATATTTTCCACTTATGGGAAAATAAAAATGGTTGACATGCCGATGGATAGGCTCCACCCACACATGTCCAGGGGCTATGCTTATGTAGAGTTTGAGACTCCTGAGGAGGCTCAGAAGGCCCTCAAACACATGGATGGAGGTGAGCCTCTTTGTTTGTTTTACTGCTTCCGTCTCACTGGATTATTTTGGCCATTCACTTACAGTAACCTTCTGTGACAACTGTTATTGATAGGTCAGATTGATGGACAGGAAATCTCTGCGTCTGCTGTGCTGGCTCAGCGAGTCCGTCCTCCACCTCGCAGACCCTCTCCCCCACGTAGAATGCCACCACCGCCACCCATGTGGCGTCGCAGCCCACCACGGATGAGGAGAAGGTTGGTCTCGCAACCTCATGTGCATCATTTCTCAAAAAAACCCTCTTAGATTAATGAGTTTCAGTCAATCTTGTATTAAATCCGTTATATGTGCTCAGTACAAGTATTTTCTCTATGTCCCTGAAGGTCTCGCTCCCCAAGGAGACGCTCTCCTCCTCCACGCCGCCGCTCTCGTTCCAGATCCCCTGGTCGCAGGCGTCACCGTTCTCGTTCCAGCTCTAACTCCTCCAGATAGATGGGTTTCCTGCCTCAAGATACCAATCACTCGGCAGGTCAGCTGGAGTGCCTGCTTTGGTGGACCTTGAGAACTGACTAGAAATAAAAACATGTGATTTGTGTATGTAGGAAGTGGAATATTTTTCCTTTTTAGTTTTTTCTGTGTCCTTTTTATATTTTGTGTCGATCCTAAAAGTTTGGCTCTGTGTCTTTTCTCGGTTTGATTTCTTTATTTTGAATCGTTTCTTCTTTTTATCACTTTCTAAATTTTTAGACATTTTGACAAATAAAGGTGGTGAAAATTG